>NW_028280823.1:2877500-3177500 GCF_059751285.1 Brachycentrus maculatus | reverse complement strand
ATGCACAATCACTTCAGATGATCATTGATATAAATAATTAAAAGACTTAAATAAACATAGAAAAACAATAATAGTTATCTGTTCTTATAAAATGTTTAAAAATTTTATAATAACTACAAATTCATATGAACAAAACTATGAAAATATTAAATAATTCAAATACGCAGAGGTTTCAAAAAAATGCGGAATTGAGTAAGATCCATACACGAGAATTCAATATTAAAGATCGTTACTTGAAGTGTATTATTTCCTTATAACATTCTTTAATAAAGTCGTACTATTGTTTTATTTAGTAAAATCTTACAGTTTGTTGAAACGTGTTAGAATTTCAAATGTAGTAAAATAAATTTATAAATTAATTGAAAAATCGATCAGCTACATTCGTTTGATTTACAACGACCCGTAATGTATAAAAGTACAACGACACAGAGTCAGTCATTGCAACGACTACAGAAAAATGTAATGAAAAAGTTCATGGCATCAAACCAAAATTAAACTGTAAGCGGTTTTTTACTTATATTTTGGATTATGAACGAAAAGATTAACGCTCTACAAAGTCACGCACATTTTACTTTTACAATTTTTTTGAAACCACCTCGTAAATTAGACCTTTAGAGTATATAGTAAATCGTTGATATATACATATAAATGTATATATATATATATATATATATATATATATATATATATATATATATATATATATATATATATATATATATATATATATATATATATATATATATATATATATATATATATATATATACATATATACATATACCTATATATTTATATATATATATATATATATATATATATATATATATATATATATGGGATATATGAATATATATATATATATATATATATATATATATATATATATATATATATATATATATATATATATATATATATATATTCATATATCCCACTTTTATTTTCGGTACTTTTCTCCAACCGGTTTCAACAAGAATCTTGTCACATCTCATCCATGTCCATCCCTTAAGATGTCAAGGTTCTTGTCGAAACCGGTTGTAGAAAAGTATTAAATATTAAAGTGGTTAAAAGTAATGCTTGTTTTTTAAAGTTTTATAAAATGTGCCACAAAGAATCCGCAAAAAACATGAAAGAAAAAATAATATCATTTTAAAATTGTATTTAAAACTCCTAATTCCTAGAAATAATCTTATTAATGAATTTTTCTTCCATTTGGCATTTCATTTGTATTATAATTAAGTATATTACATACTAAATTGTTGTTTTCCTTAGTATTTTAAAGAAGCAATTGACGAAAAGGCTGCCTGTAACAAGGAACATCGGCTTACGATAAATATGTATACTATACAATATAAACAGTATTCTTGTATGTCAAAATATAACCAGGTAAATGTGACGTCACAATCTCAGATCATAATACAATATAATAAATCAGAAATGTGTTAACGGGCCATCGCAATAAAATATTTCCATAGATATGTTTTTACCATATTTTTTTAACCATGAATGATGTATTTTGAAAATCACAACCGAAAAAAATACCGTTACAATTTTTTTGATGTGCCATTATTTTTATTTTGTTTGGTAACTAAACAGATCAGTAAATTCAAGTTATACATACGATATTTACGAGTTTTACAAAACAACGACTTGTATTGTTTCAATTACAAAATTCCACATTTCTAAAAATACCTGGAAGAGGGACGAGGCGGGAAAAGGGGAAATATCAATGTTTAAGTCAAAGACAAATTGTACGAAACGAGGGACACACCACGATATCAATATCGACTGACAATGTCAAGACGCACATCCCCATATTCCTCATTAATTTTAATGAACGATAAAAATAGAAACATTGTTTAGAGCTTGTTCTACTCATGAGAATGTCATTACGCTGGTGTTTCGACTGGAAACACTTAAACACATGAGTTACAGCATTTTCGGTGAGTCAATTAAAATCAAAATGATAAAAATTATATTTTTTACATAGTCATACGATTATGTAATTTAACTCACGATAGTATAATGTATTTTTTTTATATCAAACTTCATAAATATATCATTCATAAGTAAGAATTTACGATAAACATTTATGTGAAAATATTACATTATTTTGCGATGCCTCATACGAATACTTGCCCGCACTTCTAATACCATACACTCAGACCTCGCTTTGCGTCGTTACTGAATTAAGACTCATTTTCGCTGAGCGTCGTTGTTTTATCGAATTGCGTTGTTTTTTTTATTATTCAGAGAATCATTTTAAAATTTTCTAAAAGATTATTTCCCGTTTTGTAAATTTAAATTTTGTTTAAATTTCAGGGAATCTTTTGGAACGTATCTACGACGCAAAGTGAGGTTTTAGTGTATTTGTAATGTAGAATACCACATATCAGGCAATCCCACCTGCTGAAAAATGTTCATAAAAATACATTTTTCCTCTAGCGACCAAAAGTGAACCCCGCAAATAAAAAACATGACAAAAAATCATGAACATATACTTTTCGTATTTCTTATAGACATAAGACATGGACAGAATTATAATTTCAATTCAGTTTTCGACCACGATACCCGTAAGTAAATAAAATATACAGTTGCTTGTATTGTTTCAGCTTGTATTGTTTCATAGAAACCAATTTGGTAACATCCTTATTTATATATTAGTATTAACATTTTTTTTACATTGCAAGCCATTTATGGAACCAGCAGAAAAATGTAATTTAGCTAGCTTCAATAAATTATTTATGACTTCATGAATGTTTCTGTTCCTAGCTATTTCAATGTATTGAATAAATTTTATCCGTCGGATTGTTAGTTATTCTATTGTATATTCTTAGCGCAAAGTTTCATGCACATTTAAAGAGAAAAATAAACGATACAACTGTAGCACCATTTAAATTTTTAGTTTATTCTCGTAAAGATCGGTATAAACAAAAAGCGGCTAAGTAACTTTGAGAGTGTAAGAAAAATAACAAAATGTAAATTGAAAATGGTATTAAAATTTACTCAGTACGAGTAATAAATCATAAAAGTTTAAAATCGATCAGAAGATGTTGATTGTAAACCTTATGACATTATATCAAAACGCATTTTATCACAGTTTTTGTTTATAAATAATACCATATATAATGTTGCGTCGCACGACTTTTTCTGTAATGGGTTTTCATTTTCTTCTGACACCCTTACAAGTAATATGTACTATTATTTTGTAAAATTTAAACCTAAAGTTCACGTTTAATATTAGATTCAATAATCAGCCATAGCACGCAATTCATATCCGTAATTGGGGTAGGTCTTTCCCGAAGAGATTCTTCAGCACTAAGTAACGAGCAGATCTAGCTGAACGATAAAATTGCTACGCGTCGATTACTGGTTACTTAAAGCACCTCTTATGAATATGAAGAAAGAGTGGATATTCTTTATCTACACCAAATACACAACATCTACTGACGCAATTTCTAATAAAAATTTCAAGAAAAAAAATCTACATTAAAATGATGAACTTTAACAAAAACGAATCGGATAATATTATGTATCATATACTAGGCATACATCGATTTATAAATACGTATCTTTTTAAATATGTAATTGCGAAAATATTTTCGTTAAAAGCAACTAGGGACGTTTTCGATTCCGGTGATGTAGTTAATATATTATTTATAAGCAATATAACATCGATCAAATTGACTGGACGCGTACAATTAGTCAACACTTAACAAAGTTTGGATAAATCGTCGGGGCGGCTCAAGGAGCCGCGGGCTCAGTCGGGGGGGGCGGCTTCTGGGGGCACGCGGCCCGGGCGGCGCGGCAGGGCTGCGGGGACGCGGGGTTGGACAGGCCGGACTCGTGGATGGGCGACAGGGCCGGCGAGCGGGGCCGCGCCAGCGCCTTCCGGCGACCCCGGCGCGGGCCGCGCGCGCGCGCCGCCCCCGCGCCGGGCCCCAGCGACTCGGTCAGCTCTCGCAGGTCCGTGACGCTCATCTTGCGGCGCGCGGGCGGCGGCAGGGACGGCAGCTTGCCCAGCGGGATGGTGCGGACGTCCCCCGGCTCGGGCTCGGCCGGCGGGCTGAGCGCGGGCGGCCCGGACAGCGGGCTCACCTGGTTGCTGCGGACGGGAAACTGCTTGGCAGGACGTTTACGGGGACGGCGGAGACCCATTCGGTTCAGCGCGCGATACATGCGTCTGAAGTGCACCATGGACCAAGAGCGAGAGTAGAAGCGGCCGGACCGCGCGTTCATGTCGGAATTGCGTTTCTCGGTCGAGTGACCGTTTGCGGATTCGGGACCGTACTCTATTCCGCCGGAAATGGTGGTAATAGCGTCGTGAGTATTGTGATTGTTTCCATTCGCGTAATTCCCATTTTCCATCGCCCCTATGGAATTATTTTCCGGCGTCACGGGGCTCTCCGGCACTGTAGAGCAGCAATTCCATTTTCGTTTCCACCGGTGGTGTTTGTTTATCGTTTTTATCACGCACGCCTTAGCGCTGTTCTCGCTCACCTTCTTCCTCGATTTGATAGTGCACAGCGTGCATCCTCGCGACACGGTCTTTACGTGTTCTATATCTATGTTGGACTGTTTAGGATCGGGTTTGTAGTGCCGGGACTCCGAACAGCACTGGAAACTCTTAGCGGCGAGTGCTTCGCTCGCTTCGGGATTCTCGTCGTCGAGGACGGAACAAAAATAGTACGTATTGTGAGTGTGCTCGTAGTACTCGCTGGTACTGTCGCAGCAATACAAACTCGTGGGACGGTGTCTCAGTTCTCCGTCGCGATTACCGGAACGAATGTTAGAGCAAATGTACACTTTGTTTCTGGACGATTCGTTATCGACGGCCGCCTCGCTCGCGGGAGGAGCCGTGGCCATCGCTTGTTGGCGATAGTTCCTGATATACTCGTACGTCGTCAGTCCCAGAAACGAAATGTAAACGTGGAAAAAGCACAAATGGAGCAACAGGCCGGCGGTGATGGCGGCCAGCAGGGCGATGACTCCCACGATCAAGAGGAACACCGTGTCTTGGACCGCGAGGGCCTTGCTCATATCGGCCTCCGGGGCGGTGGAGTTGGCGGCGGTGGCGTTGAGGGCGGCCAGCGCCTCCCACGGCGCCAGCCAGGCGGGCTCCACGTAGTACAGCACGAGCTCGGCGACCGCCACGGCCACCACCACGAGGGCCGCGGTCACCGCGCTCACCACGCACATGAAGAAGGCCACATAGTTCCTGCCGCCGATGCAGTGGTTCAGCCACTTGCAATGGTGGTCGAATCTGTGCACGCACTTGTTACACACGCTGCAGTGCTTCGTCCTCGGGCCGCTGGTGCGGATATTACACAGGTGGCAACGTCCATTCTCTATAACGTGAGCGTGCTTGCTGCGGTCGAACTCGGGAACCACGCGACTCGAGTTGATCCGTCTCAACTCCTCCTCGGCCGGGTCCAGCAACAAGGCCAGCAAGTGCGAGGCGCCGTGAATGGCGAAGAGCGCTACGAAGAGCACGAGGACCGGCGGACGTAACGAGGAGGCGAGGGCGGGCAGCAACAGAGCGAAACAGGCGGCTCCGAAGGCGACCAGAGCCAGCCAGCCCGCTAGCTGCTGCGGGTGGAGGGGCAGCTGCAGCCCGTGGCGCCGCCTCCAGCGCCGGTACTCCGGGGCGGGGGCTGAGTCGCTATCCTGGAAGGAACACAAGGCGCCCGACTCCTCCGCGGATCCATCTAGCATGATACGAGCATCGGTTATGCGCTAACCTCGCAACTAGTCGATCCGAAGAATCCATCTAGTCGCGAGACGACCTCGCGTTCATGTCTACCGAGGTTCAGTTTGCGCTTCTTTGTGACGAGAAACGAGCCGCGGTAGTCTCATTTCGAAACGAGGTTGAAATGTCAAATGAGGTAAATATTTTCGGACTCGTACTCGAACTCGTACGATTGCGCAATCACGCGATTACAGGACGAATCGAATGGCGGGCGCCGAGTGTTTGCGCTGACAATGTTTGCGCGATTATTGTTATTTGTGAGAGCGACACCGCGACGCGCTGCTCGCGCGACTGGTTCTCCGAGCGTTATAGAACGGAAAAGCGAGCGCCACGGCCACCACGGCATGCTCCTGTTACAGGTAGTGACGTTACCCGCCGGGGGTATCGATCGAAGGCGTGGCTTGCGACTCGGCCAACTCGCGATACGACCCCCTAACCCCAGCTTTGACATTGCGAAAGGTGAGTCGGCGCGTACGGTACGCGCCAAATATTTCAAATAAATACAAATCTTTGGTGTTTATTTTTTATGCCATTACATCCCTTCCCATATAGCGGTTATGACGTCATCTCTATTCCTAGAGGAATTATTTAAGTTGTATTGTTTTTTTTTATATAAGTAGGGCATTGAGCTTATAACTATCACTAAGTAACTTATGACTCAATTGTGAGTTTGAGTTTTACACAAAAATCTCAAGTTTGATTTATTTTTGTCCAAAATTTTGATATTCTATTTACATTATACTTGATTCTTCCCACTAAAAAGAATGTATAAATAATATTTTTAAACGTATTTCAGGTACTCAAAGCTGAAATCAACATCAAATACTTTTTAATTATTACGACAGTTAGGTAAGTGACAATGACGATACTGAATGTACTTAAATCTGAGAACATCAATAAAATAGGAACCGTTCAGTAGGTTTAAATATTATGATGTGAATATCATCATGGGATAATTATCTTCTTAGTAGCAAATTGTTGACACCTTTGGAATCATTTTGTTTATTTACTTTCTTACGATGAAAACAGACCGTCACAAGATGTCACAGGCCAAACTATGAAATACTAACTGCTACATCCTATTATCTGCAGCTAGGCAGATGATGTTAACAATAGAGTAATTGTAAAGGCGGTTCCAAAACATATAATGGAGATTATTAGAAGCATTCTCAAGCAAAACAAAATAGTTTATATAAGGTTTTAAGGTAAAACTCATCATATGCCATATTCACATGAATTTTACCGTTAAATCAACCATGTATAAGTATGGCTGAGGGATAATGCGTTGACTGATATCAATTTGCCAAGTCTTGTTTAAAAATTCATGTCGCAACAATAATACAATAAGATACCTGAAGAGGTAAATTGTCTTAAAAAGTTGCGAGTAATACAAAAATTATTTGTAGGATAGTATTGATAAACTAATAAAAATAAGTGCATATTTTCATAATTGTACAGAGACGAATACAGAATTACAATACTTTTTTATTTATAAAATCTTGTTTTATACTCACATGATTTGAATAGTTTAAATGCAGGTGTGAAATTGATAACCTCTACGAATGAATGTTCAACTTTTGAATAATTTATTTAGTGTTCACTGACTATGGGTGAGATTATTGTTTAAACATTTTTTCGAAAAATAAATTATTCATAATAAGAAAATCACTTCAATTTTAAGAAGAAAAAAAAACAAAACATTTCGAGCCACATGTCCAAATATCGCACATTTCCTCCAAAGATCACAAATGACAGCTGTCAAATTTGATCAAAGAGAATCGTAAAGAAAAGTGATAGACAAAAATAAACAAATTATCAAAACTTTTTATCTCTGGTTACCAATTTTCCACGTGAATCTGACGTTTGTTGTGATTTATTTATTTTTAGATCGTAACTATTTTTTAATTTAATATGGATCAACTAACAAATACATTACAAAACCTCAGATTACAAAAGGTTCTTCGCATAAAATACTTGAACAAAAATTCCATAAACAAACAGAAATGTTATATTTCAAGATGTATTTTTTATGATCTCTTGTTAAATCCTGGAAGTCTCGTATTAATTCAATCGGCTACAAATTATTACTATTGTAAAATATACCCTAAGCTATTGCTCGGTGATGATGTGATTGAAATTGACACCAGTGTTCAATCTACTTCTGATAATGCTAATCAGGACCTTAATGGTTTTATAAACATCTCTGACGTAAATGAGTTGAAAGAGATCGTAATACTCAAGGAAATACATATCAAAGTTATATTTGAATCTATCAAATATATTCAAATGTGGCAAGAACAACATATTGAATTTTTAAACATTCTGAAAAATTATATCTTAAAATTCTTCCTTTATTCTAATAACTGCAGCATAAATCTGGATTGTTTGCCTGACAGACAGAAAATGGGAATATCAAAAATTGACATTATTTCTACTTCTGAACCTCTGCCGAAAACGACAATAGCAAAAATAGGCTCTAAAACAAAACTCGTCATTACTGAACAAATTTCACTCTTTCAATATGAACAATCGATATATAAAATAGACCCTCTCTTTGCATTAGAGAGGCCTTTAAAAAGACTTATCCAAATAGTTCGAATAAATGAAGTATTTCGCGAAATGGACTCAAATAAGAATTTTGCTCCGACAAAACAGGTCATTTTTATTATTATTATTATAGTTCTTATCATAATATTTGAAAATCTGTTTTCTAGCATTCTAGACCAGTGGTTCTCAACCTGGGTTCGATCGAACCCCAGGGGTTCAGTGAGTCAGTCTCCTGGGTTCGGCGGAGGTCAAAACACATACCGACTTACTATACGATATTATGAAAAAAGATAAGACGTACGATATATTCATTTATCCAATATTAAACCACATCCGTTCCCTAGGTGGAGCATATGGAGTCCACAAACTGTCTCCAGGCTTTTCTGTCGGCTGCCAGCTCCCTTGCATCCTCCCAAGTCAGATCCCCGTCCCGAAGTTCTGACGAGAACTGCCGACGAATTGTCAGCAGTGGTCGTCCTAGGCGGCGCGAACCTGATGCCTTGTAAAGAGGCAAGCTTGATTAAGGCTCTCAGGAGGCATGCGGAGTACATGGACAAGCCAACTGAATCGCCTTTTCTTAACGACAGTTGTGACCAAGATTTGCTGCGTCCCAGGCCTTATCTCTTTGTTCCTCACAAAGTCAAACCACCGCACGCCTAAAATTTATCCAATAGATCTAGTATATTATTTGAAAGGAATATATCAAATATTATGAAAAATTATACAACGTACGATATATTCATTCCTCCAATAGGTTTAGTATATTATTTGGAAGTAATATTTCAATCTAGCAATATTTTTATTCAATTAAGGGTTCGGTGAACGCGCATATGAAACTGGTGGGATTCGGTACATCCAACACGGTTAAGAACCACTGTTCTAGACTAATATTACTTGTGCTAATGTTTTTTATCAACTATAATATTTTTATTCATCTTACTTATTAATGCTTTTTCTTGACATGGCATTACTTTTTTCTTATCCCAATAGTATTTTCTTTTCTATCTACATCTTCATAAGGATTTCGTACTTACCAGTTGAAACAAAATTACTTTTTAAAATGCATAATTTAGTGAGTGCCTGTAGATTCCGGCTAAGCCACTTCCCAATTAAAGCGATCCCTGTCTATCGAAACTTTACTTTTACTACATAATAATCATTTTAACATTTTAGATTCTCCTGGTCGGCCCTTCAGGTTGTGGTAAATCTTCGCTTGTTCGTCTCGTTGCTCAAATTACAAACTGTACACTAGTGACTATTATGGGTCATGAAGTAAATAAAAGTGAACCAGGGGAAACTGAATCCGCTCTCAGAAATCGTTTTGAAGAAGCCTTCCAATATGCGGAACTATCAGGTAATTTTATCTTTTCAATTTACTTATTTACTTTTTTTACCAGTTTTTTACCAAGCATGTTTTTGTCCAAATCCATATTCACAAATTCTGAATTTAGTCGCCAAAGATTTTTCAGGATTTATTTCTTTTATAGATGAGGTCTAACTGATTGAGAAGTTTTATTAGTTTTTTTTTTATATATAATTATCTCTTAGTGGTTTTAATCCAGTATTTTTAAATATTATTTTAAGTAAAATAATGAACAAAGATTTGGATATATGTACTTTAAATATTGCTAAGTAAAAGACTGGTTGAAAAAAAGTACATAAATGTATAATAATCAATAAAATTATGGCGTTTCACAATATGTAAATAGAATCCTACATACATAATTAAAAGTTTGAATTCTATTGCTTTGTAAAAATTTTAATAGATGGCTCTTTGAACTATCATATGCTTTATTAAATGGAATGTACAGAACTTTATAAATCAACCTATATGGATGTTTAATCATGAGCAGAAAGGTAAATGTTGTACAGTGTATAAAATGATACACTTAAACCATCTAATGACTGGTCGTAAGCCCGACTTATCCAGGTGCTCATTGTTGTTTCGAACTATTTATTTATGTTATATTTTTTATAATCCCTACTTTGCCAAAACTAACTAACCGACTTATTGTTTTTGTTTTAGGTAAATGTATTATAAATCTCGAGGAAGTAGATAATCTATGTCCTCGAAGGGTCGGTGCTGCTTCCCATGTGCAAAGAGCAGTATCTCAACTACTGCTGCTGTTAGATAAAGCACAAATGGTTCCTGGTATTATAGTCATTGCAACGACCAACAAATCCAATTCATTAGAGCAATCAGTTCGAAGACATGGACGGCTTGAAACTGAGGTTTTTGAATTTTATTATTGTCAAAATAAGTGTAATTTATCTTAACTGTATTTTACATCTTTATTTTTCCTTCCAAACCTAGATTTACATTGGTCCTCCTAATGAAGACGATAGGAAATGGATAACACAACACCTATTAATGGATTTGCAACTTCCTTTAGATATTAATGACCATAAAATTTTATCCCAATGCATAGCTAATATGACACCAGGCTATGTTGGTGCAGACTTAAAATTACTTTGTCATACTATTGCATGGAAAATGTATGATAAGAATCTGGTAAGATTGCATAAAATAAGATTGCATAAAGTAAGCATGCATAAAAAAAATGTTGTATCACTTCATGAATGTAAGGTTCACATTGCTTTTCTGAGTTGCAGAATAGTTTTGGAAAATGTGTAGACCCATTGGAGTTTTGGCAAAACGAATTCAAGAAAGTGATTCTAAACATGACACCCGCATCTTTAAAAGGAACCCTTGGCGTAGTAACGACTCAAAACACATCATTTAATGAACTAGGTGGTTTAAATGACATTAAAAAGGCATTGGAAATGGCCATTATATGGCCAATAAAACATGTGGATGCTTTTAACCGACTGGGTATTCCCAGACCTCGAGGTTATTTTTATTATTTATTTTTAGTATTTGTATTTGTGAAAAAAGGATTTATTTAAATTCCCCCGCCGTATCAATAATTTTAACAATCATTTTTATTTGCAAAATTTGCCTGTTAAAAATCATTTAACTGCAGTACCACTATGGTCAAAACCAGGAAAAAAAAGTTCCTACCTTTATCAGTTCCCGCTCCCAGTATGAAATATACAAATTCTACCGTAACAGTATAGTATACGGACTATAGGATGCCAATCAACCAGAAAGTGTTGCAGCCACTGACATTACGCCACACTGACATTACGCTACACGTCATTTTGATTTAAATATAATTGTGGATATTGAAAAGAATAGTTGTAAGGAAGTTAATGATACCACATGGAACCTCAATTAATTTTTATTTATACTAAATAAACTTAAATTTATCTTAAGTATGTAGATAAAACATATACTTCTGTATATAATCGGTGCCCAGGTAGCGGGTTAAATTGATAATTTGCCTCTCTCAATACTTTTCGTTATGATATTCTTTTTTTTAAATTATAAATGGTATAAATTATTGATATTTTTGTATTCAAATTTTGTTGGGCAGTAAAATAATTTTAATGTTTTTCAAAGTATAACAAAATTATAATTATTTACAAACTAGCAAACTTTAAATATATGTATTTTTTTTAATTACAGGTGTGCTATTGTATGGTCCCCCTGGGTGTGCCAAAACTTCACTAGTGCGTGCTTTAGCAAGTCTAGGCACATTCGCACTACTTTCAATATCAGCTGCAGAATTGTATTCTCCGTATGTTGGAGACGCGGAACGTTTAATTTCACAATTGTTTCAAAGAGCAAGAGATAATACCCCGTGCATTCTCTTCATCGATGAAATAGGTATATGGTATTCCATCAAATGGAAGATATATAATAAAAATAAAGCTGTTGACAAAATAAAACAATGTCCTATACTTTTCAGATGCCCTCGCTGGATCTCGGGGAGAAACAAACCAAGTTAATTCTGAAGTTCAAGATAGAATAATTGCTTCACTACTTACACAGATGGATGGTGTTGGCCATAAAATGGTGTCGGCTGATACAAATAAGGGTGTAGACATTGTAAGTATCAGAGAATTACATTAAATATTTCATTTTGTCACTAATCCCGTAAAATGTTTATCTGGTATGTGTAGATGTAACTAAAATTGAACTTAAAGTTTTTTGAGAAGTATTTTGAAAATATGTACTTCTTTTTAGACAATTCCAGGCATAAGAATGAAAATTTTGTCTTAAAAAAGTAATATGGTTGAAATTTTTTTTATCGAACAGTTAATTAAATTTAACAGGAACAAAAAAATTAACAGGAAATCAAATATTGAATATTTCACTTGCAAATCATCATATAAAAAATTATTTTATTTATTTCATTTCATTTTATTTCATGAGATATGAGAGCCGTTTAATATATTCTCGATATCAATATAAAGAAGTGCTGTCTTTTTCTTCATATCCATACTGAGAATTTGAACATACCTCATACCATATCATTTATTTTCAACCCTTTTATTTTTTATAATCACACTATTCCTATCAATTTTTTTCGAGTAAGATTATGCCTACAAGTACTAAAATTAAACAGCCTATGAGTACTAAAATTATGCCTAAAATACAAATTGATAGTAACAATATTTATCACGGTTCATAAATAAAATAAAATCCCAATCTTGTTTCAGGATTTAGATAATGATGATGATGGTGTTATTGTTATCGGTGCAACCAATCGTCCAGATATGGTAGATGCTGCATTGATGAGACCAGGCAGATTTGATAAGCATATTCATGTGCCTCCGCCGGATATTAATGCTAGACTAGATATATTAAAAACTTACTCGAGTAAAATGCCACTTGACAAAAATATTGATCTATTTCATATTGCAACACAAACTGAGTATTACTCAGGAGCGGACCTTAAGAATTTATGTTCAGAAGCTGCTTTGATGGCCATGACTGAAGATGGCATGGATGTATCAACAATAACTAGGGTTCATTTCTCTAAAGCTCTTACTATTACTAGACCGTCGCTTAGTGAAAATCAAATAAATAAATATTTAAACTTTGATATAAATAAAATATTCAGCTGACATTCTTACTTGTTTTATTTGCATCACATTTCACACTCAATAAACACTTGTATTGATGGAAATTCAGACAGAGGGAAGAAGAAATAATAAGTTTTTTTGAGACTTTTAATCCCCAAAATTCTTTATTTCGACAAAAAGCTAAAATATTTAACATATATAATTTATTTCAATGAAAAAATGTTCAATCAATGTAAGTAACTTAATTCCTGGGTATCGTTTGGTAATTTATAATAACTAGTACAGTGTAATAAATGCAATTTTTAATCAGCATTTTTCCTTCTATAGAAAAAACCTGCAAATTTAGACTATTTCCGAGGTTGCATATTTTGTTCATTTGTCCTGGCCGGGTTAGATTTTGTCGCGGTTTGCGCGACCACTGTCGATTTATCTATTCAGACGATGCATTTCTTATATAGAATTATGGAAAACCAGTTTTGATGGCGCCGAAATTTTTACATAGGTTGGACTACATAATGTACTAAAATGGGAAGAAATAGAGAGATCTGCAGACGTTATAAACAAAATACACCTATCAGATGACCACAACAAATTAATACTGATAGTCTTTTTGATGAGCTATCGCTCAAAAAAACAACTTTTTTTTAGTCAAAAAATGAAGAATGTATTTTAACGACGACCCAAACTGAATACGTGGATAAATGGGTCTAATTATTCAAACATTTTGATGAGCAATACATTGATGCGCCTAATCTGATTAAATTATACAATTTATAATAGTATTTTGTGCCGGGACCTCAGCATTTTTGGAGCGTGTTTTCTTAATAATGAATCACATTTGGTCGGATGACCGCGGCCGCATGCTGAAGTCTACTGTACGAGCGTTACTATACTGTAAATTAAATTTTAGCATTACATGCAGTGACTTTTATGAGAAAAAAAATATTATGAAAAAAATTAATATTTAAAACAATTCACTCCAGCAAAAAGTACACTTGGCACTAATTTCTAATTTCTTACACTAATTTCTTAACTTTAAATAAACAACTTTTGGCATTCGATTTATAGTGTAACCTTTCATAACGAGCACCGCTCTTAACGATCAATAAAATCTGAAAAAGTTTCTCCCTTAACGAACGATATTTCGCACACAGAGAAAGGACAAGTCTCTTTTTCACAAAATTCACTTGTGAACCGGGACTCGAGGTGGATAACAACGATATTGAAGAGCTTGTGAAAGAGCATAGTCCAGCTGACCACTGAAGAGTTTATGGAGTTGCATCGTGATTCACTGCAAGAAATTATGGAGGAGAGCTTGTTAATGGAGGAGGAGGGAGCAGCAGTGCAACAATCCTCTAGCACAACAAGAGAAATGCTGAAAGCATGAAAAACTGTTGCATCGTACATTCAGAGGCATCATCCTAATAAGGGGGTGGCTATTCGTGCTACAAATTTATTCAATGATTATGCTGTGACACATTTATGCCAAATTTTGAAGCGTCAAATGTCTTAAGACAGTTTTCTAGTTAAAAAGAATTTATTATTTGTCACAAATCATTTTTTTTATTTTGGTTTTTTAACAAAAATATTTAATTGTATTCCAAGTTGTTACACTCCTTAACAATTTATAAGTAATTTTATTTGTATATACTTACTTAAAAAAATATTTTTCAATTTGATTTTTCTTTCGGCATACATATCATTTTACTTAGGGTACTTCTTTTGAAAATCAAAATCTATCAAATCAAAATTCAAAAATAAATACCTATACCTAATACTAATAAAGAAAACAAAACGTAGGAAAAATAGTTTTTTTCGAGTTGTAACATTCCAATATATTTAAGTTATGGCAATAATGAATATTTTGACATTTTAATTTTTCATCTGTGGTGCATTTGTGGTTGTGAATTCGTGAATTGGAATTGTGTGTTCGTGGGTCGCCGTTGCGCGCATTTCATATTATTTGTGACTTAAACAAAATCTCCAAATAAATTGTAATATCATTTTTAACTTTAGTCATAAAATCTGTCAAAATGTCTCGTTCTGTAAGAGCTGAAACCAGAAACCGCGCGAAAGATGACATCAAGAGAGTTATGCAGGTAGTGGATAAAGTACGCCATTGGTGAGTGACTCCATTTTTAATATAAATATAACTCTTACTTTTAAAACAATTGTATAAACCTTATGAGAATGTTTCCTTGTATTTTCTTTAATTCATTTTATTGTTTTAATTCATCATTTGAATATCTAAAATATCAGTACCACATGCTCGAGTTGTTTTCATCGCCATGTTGAATATAGTATGAGGAATGTTCACGATATCATGAATTTTTATTTAAAGTCGTGGCGCCAGATTTTTATTTCGAAATATTAATAGATGTTTATAAATTCACAACCACATAAAATATCGTGCAATTTTCGTTGTTCTAGGAAAATAATAATTTAACAATTTGTTTCAAACTAGGCAACAATGGCCTTTCGCATCAAGTGTCAATCCAGGGTAACATCAAATTATTAATACACAATTTTTTCTGTTATCCTATTAAAAATTTACCCCGGAACTTTATGCATGTGCCCAAAAAATGTAATTTGGCTAAAACTCATATTTATTATATAAATTACGTGTCATATTTTATATTATGTGAGGTTTTCTGATAACTTTTTAAACTCATCTTCATGTTTCATCATCCAACCCTGTTATCAAGTTAACAGTGTCAACTATAGAAACATTTTTTTAAAGAATAATAAAGTCCCTCTCCAAGCACAAGAGCTGTCTCTTTTTTGGAGAGGCTCAATGCAACTAAAATTATAAGATTGTATTAATTAGAAATGTAAAGAAATTGTAGTTAAAAAAATGTAGCTATGTTGAATAATAAAATTAAAAAATAATAAATAAAACCTAAATCAGTTGCAAAAGTTGTCACAAAGATTTACTGATACTATTGTATTTCAGCATTTACCAATTTTTTTCAAAATAGCTATTTAATTTTTTAAGTCAAAGTAAGTAAAAGTAAAGCGCCGTGGCGTAGTTGGGTAGACGCTCGACTGCGAAACTGGCGTCGCAGGTTCGTTTCCTGCCAATTGCAAAATGAATTCAAGAAAGATTTATTTTCAATTGGTGTGGGTGTTTGTAAATGTATTTTTCACATTTACCTTCCCTATCCTTACTATCCTACTTGCAGACAAGCATCTAATATAGAAGCTTTGCGAGTTGTTCCCTTATGTTGGTTCATGTGAAGTTTTGACGGTGATCCCGGTTGGGTTGGAATATTTCCCGATGCATTTGAATTTTGTTATATTTGTTTGAACAAAAATGGCTACCATAATGTTTTTTTTTTATAAAAAGGGAATATATGATGCCACAAATTCTCATTGAATGCATCCTCGTTTTTATTGTGGTTTCTCAGCTATGTTAAAAATTTGCAAAAATGTATAAATATATTTTTAATTGTCCCACCCGATGGCAAATGAACGATTTTTTCTAAATCTAAAATTAAATAAGATTTCAATCCATAAAATTTTGTATGTAAATATATTCTTATTATTTTAGGGAGAAAAAATGGGTAACGATTGGCGAAACAACTATGAAGATCTACAAATGGGTGCCAATATCCAACAGTGAACAGAAAAAGAAAAGTTCTGCCAAAACAGAGAACAAGGAGAATGCTCCTTGCACTAAGAAAGGACAGGACTCTTCCAACTCCAACTTTGGCCTGGCCGAAGATTCTAATACCTGTATGTAATGTCATTTTTCATTTGTATATTCTTCGATAGCTAAACATCAAATACAATATAGTATGGTGTTTAGCATGTTTGGTTGCTTTACAGAGTTCCTGGGTTAGATTTCTGACTAAATATGACATTTTTTCATTTTACTCTTCTTCTTGTAGGCCATGGGTGGCCAACATTTTCAGCAGCCGGGCCAAATTTTAGAAATGACATTGCCTACCGGGCCAATATACAAAATTTATTTTTTTATTCAAAGCAAACAAGAAATATATAGTTTTTTAAGGTACTTATAACAAAAATGAGAATCGAACATATTTATTAGATTAAAGTTAGGCAATACGAAAAAAATAAATAAAAAAAATGTGTGATATGCTCCGCGGGCCACAAGTAGACACCCGGCGGGCCGCGGGTTGGCCACCCTAGTTATAGGCCTTATGGCCTGATTTTAAGAGGGATAAGCTTCCTGCGATATCGATTCCCAGCGGCCAATCCATCTCTTTGGTGGTCAGCCCGGGAGTCACAGATCAAATAAAATAAATGTAAAAAATACTATATAGTTATTATTTTATTATTTACAAAAAAAAAAACTAAAAATGTCGTATGGTAAATCCGATTCTCTTAGTCTGATAACCCAAATGTTGCATAACTGTCGCCTAATTTGTGATTTATCTTACAGGTTTTTCTACCGTAAGCGATTCTCAGGGTCCCATGGACTTCTCCTCATCACACATGGCTTTCTCGGAAGACTCCAACTCCCAAAGTAGTGAACCAGGCACCGCTGCTAAACGTTTAAAAACTGAGTGAACTCGTGTTGTGAAAACTTAAGGTGCCAAATACATGAACTTCATACGTAGACATGTTCAAATATCTTAAGTTGCTTATTGGTTGTCTAAGTGTAGAATAATTTATGCAATACATTGCTACAGAACTTTGTTTATATATTATTGGTTTATATGTATATATTGAAAAGTTAAGATAAACGATTGTGATTTTATCATTTTATTAAGTTTTATAGCTCCAGATATTTTAATTTCCGAGTACACCACAAGTTAATATTATTACAATGGATTTCCGTCAAGAAATATCAATAAATAATGTTAATCTCTCTTACTAAAGAAACGAGAAAATGATGAAAAACAGAATGACATTATATTTATCTTTTACAGTTTTTAATATTTATTTTCGAAATCTCCCGTGTCATTCAATTCATTCCAGTCAAAACCCAGCAGTTCTCCAAAAAAATACTCTACTGATAGACTCTGGAATAAAAATAAAATGGTCACAGTATTATCTATTTAAATAAATCATTTTACAATTTTAATTGAATATTCTATCTATACTAAAATCAGTGTTAATATCGGAATAATTAATCATAAGCATGGTAGTAAACATGGTAGTAAGGTGAAATTACTTGACGGTGTAATAGCGCCAAAGCAAATTTTCCAATACCTTATTATTAAGATCAGCGGAAAATGTTTTTAAATTAAATTATAAATGCAAACAAACAAACAAAATGTTGAATACAAAAAAGCATGCAATGACAGAATTGAAGGAATGGAGACAATTTTGATGTGATAATAAGTGATGTTCTAACCAAATATCTTTGTATGATACCTACACAATATAAATTTTAACCTTTCCAGGAGTGTGGTCATATATATTACGACCAATACAAAACATGATTTATGACGTGATTTATATCAAAAAATGATTTATGTCAAAATTGCCAATATTGCGATAAATCATGTTTACTAGTGTAAATGTTTTTTTTTTTTATTCAAGAAAATTTGTTGCTTATAGCATCGACTATGATATAAATTATAAAAAGTAAAAAAAAAATAATGTAAACTCACTCCTGGACAGGTTAAATAGGTACCTAAATGATGATAATCAAATACTTTTAAGATGTTAATATGCAAAACTTTATAAAACAGTGGACAACTAAGTAAACACTATTGCCTGATGTCATTTTGCCTATGAACTAAAAAATTGACTGCCGATCATAGCCAGCTTCGTTTCCAACCCGTCATTATCATGTTTATGTTTATTCTCTATAGTGAAAATTTAATTAAAAATAATTAAATAGTTATTACACTAAGATACCTGAATGTAACAATGCCACGTTTACAAAATGTCAGAACAAGCTGACAGGGTTTTGACATCAGTTGATGGAAAAATTACCATACAAATTGTAGTCTACCGGTGTTGTCACGCACTTTTATACAAAACTAGATGAGTAATAACATATTACAGTAGTTGTATAAGTAAACCGCAAAATACATTTGAATCATCCTAACATTTTTATCGGGAATCGTTTTACAGACCAGAGGATTTTTTTTCTGTTCAAACTTTTGTACAAAAAATATGACTGCAAATGGCTCTATTACTTTTCCCAGATAAGCAGGTTTATCAGTAATACGAAGTCTTTTAACAAAACCATGAAAAATGCTTTTATGGCCATTTCTTTTAATGTGCTATTATTATTTATGTAAACGGGTAAGGCACAAGCAGCAATAATTGAAATGATACATAACATAACAAAAAATAAATGAATAAATATCATCATATGTAATTTATTTCTTTGTGACTTTCTATTTTACAATTACAAAATGACTTCTTCTTTAAACAATTTTAACGTAGTTTCCACTTTCCTGATTACGTTGTCTGTAACTATCAAAACAAAAAATAGCCACTTGAGATTTCTACCCATCTTTGTTGACCACCAAACATAAAGTAATCTAAACTGTAAAGCGAATAGTTTCTAGTATTGATTAGTCTTAAAGAAGAAGCTGTTTGCTTTGAATCCTGTCGATATCATAATAATTTATTTTGCAAGTTATAAATAAATGTCATTCGTATTTGTTGAGGCATGATGAATTGTATCCCAAGATAAACAAGTGGAACTTTCTTTAACAGTGAAAATATCAATTTATAGCGGAATTACGGTCGCTACTGAGATGCTCTTTCATGGAGTTTCACAAGAATTAATAAAATACTTTACTAGTTCTTACATTGTATCATTCATGACTTGTAGAACTTATCATATCGCTTCTCCAGAGTCTTCCAAAAGACTCGTATACCTTGTATTTTATTTATCGCTTTTGTGTCAAAATATTTTTATTGTTTTACGCCAAATCTTTTATGTACATATTTTATGCCTGTATTGTATTTTTGTGTCGTGTGTGTTTGAGATCATGATTGCTGGGAGTAGATAAAAGGATACTATTCCGGATATTGTAAATATACAAATACTGACTATGAATGTGTCGAGAACTCAAATGTAGGTACATCAAAATCATATTAAATGTATTTTTTGAGTACAAAACACAAATCTTTTTATTTTTACTTTTATTAAATTGATATTCAGATATAATCTAAGCATTGCCTGCCCAATTAATAATGTCGGACCTTTGGATGATGAATTAATCATACTGTATAGATTTTTGTCCGCCTCCGTAGTGTAATGGTCAGCACGCTCGACTACCGTTCTGGAGGTCCCGGGTTCGATTCCCAGGGGGGGTCAAATATATATAAGTGATTTTTTCACTGTAATATTTATTCAATATTACCCTGGACTGGTACCTGAAGCGGAGGGCTGATCACCTTTCCTTTTTGTGTAAACGATCAAGATAACACTGCGTTTATATAAAGCAGTGCCCTATGCACCATTGGGGTGCGGATAAGGGTTTTATTATTTATTATTATTCTGTAGTGTAATGGTCAGTATGCTTGGCTACCGTTCTGGAGGTCCCGTATTACGGATAATTTAAAAGTTTGTGACATCCGCTCGAGGGAATAGTCTCTCAAAATTGTTTGTCCTCTTATATACCTTGTGTGAGATTTTTTAATTTTATTTCATACACCTTTTTTTCATACAGCAAGCTTGGCTACCGTTCTGGAGGTCCTGGGTTCGATTCCCAGGGGGAAGGTGAAACAAATATAAGTGATTTTTTCACTTTAAAAATTATTCAATATTACCCTGTACTGGTACCTGAAGCGGAGGGCTGATCACCTTTCCTTTATGTGTTAATGATCAAAATAACACTGCATTTATATGATGCAGTGTTATTTTGGTACCTATATACCATTGGGGTGCAGATAAGGGTTTGAAGGAGAAGATTCTACAGGTCTGGCTTTTATTGGGTATCCCTGTATTTGATTTTTATTTATTTTTTATTTTTTATACTTGCATATTTAAATATATTATACCTTTGGTAAAATGCTATCTATTTCTTCTTGCACCAGTTTGTCTGCCAGTTTAACTTTTGGAACGAGTTGTGATACGAAAATTTCTATGATTTTTCTCATTCCATTCTCATTTATATTTTTATCTAAAAAAAATATGTACATATGAACTATCACATTACATATATGTAATAATTAAACTTTTTTGTAGAAATAATGTAAAGGAAGTATGTACCATATTTAGCTAAAGCGGATATTAGAGTGGCTTTTTGTAATTTGAATGTCCCATCTCTCTGCCGCTCCGCAAATTCTCCAAATGCGTCTCGATATTTACAAAATGGATTTCCAAAAGCTGGTTGATAATTCACAAAAAGTCTTACATATTCCTCAAAAGTAACCTCGTTATTTTTAGTTTCATCAAAAATGTGATAATTGACTTCGTTCATCAACGTAGTTATCTAAAACAATGGATTTTTTTGTACATCTTTAAAGTGGAGACTGACCGGAGCATTTCATAGTAACATCGCTCGCGGCGATCATCAGCGAGCATCCGAAACTGTGGATGGAGCGCTCCGCTCGCTGTACTGGCTATACGAATACTCGCATCGTAACGTGTTACGTTACGACGAAATGCTCTGGTCAGTCTCCACCTTTAGACCTTTTCAGTGCATCATTAATATTTGTAGTCAGTATCCCCATCCATCTTCTAGGGTGATGTGATGTACTTCTCATGAATACATTTTGTTTTGATTTATGCTGATAGTAATATGCTTCGATTTGGTTAAGTAGCCAAAGTGCTGCGCTATTTTATAATAATAATTTAATGATCTCGAATAGTTTTTTTCTAAAGATCTCGTTCACTGTTTTTAACTACGGGTGGAAAAGCATTCCACGCCGCCGATCTCGCAACAACAAAGGCATGCTCGCCAAATTTAGCGCGTTGGTTGAGAGCTGATAAGATCACCTTACCCATGGCAGTTATGTATATTACACATAGAGTAGAAACTCGGTATACGTCTGCTTTGGAATAAGTCCAACTTGGTACATATACGTCATGTTTGGACGCCAAACTTTTTGTTTACGACCTTCGTTCGGAATACGACCTGCGTGTGTGCAAGAACTTGTTAGTTAAAATGAGTCACAACCGCGCGATGCTCTTGTTACTTTTCATGTGTGTCAGTATCGCAATTGCTACCCTACAGTGAACGACTCGCGCATCAACTGGGAATTTTACGTGATTTCTAAGTGATGAGTTCTAAGAAAATTAATACATAATAGGAGCCAAGCAATGAAGAAAATGGTTAGGTTCACCATAGAGGTGAAAAAAGAGATTGTTGATAAGCATGATAGTGGCATACGTATCCGGGACTTGGCTGCAGCATACCATCAGCTGAGAACGACGGTTTCTACGATTGTGAAAAAGGGGGTGAAATCGATTACAATACAAAGATCAGGGACATTAGAGCATGTTGAAAATTTGCTTTTGCTTTGGAGATATCGGAAAAACAGTGTGCTAGCGATAGCGTCTCGGAGGCAATTATTTGTGAAAAGGCAAAAATGATACATGCCGATCTTTTAAAAAACAAGGCAGGAAATTTATCATTGTGTTAATCCAAATTCCACATTTATCTATTTTAGTACTAAGCTGTGTTTAAATTATTTTAACAACCACGTCAATGTATAATATGCCAAAAAAATATGATTTTTTTTTCATGGGAACTGATCAATCATTTTCCCTTTATTTCTTATGAGAAAAATATGTTTGGTATATGTCCTATTTGTATAAGTCTCATGATCTGGAACGGATTAAGGACGTATACCGAGGTTCCACTGTATATACATTCCTCTTAAATACTTAATTATTGCACAAAAAGTAAATTAATATATATCACCTCAAAATCAGTCGGATAATATCCAATTGCGCGCATTATGTCCGGTAATGTAGAAACAGAAATACTTTCTGATATTTTTCTCAAATTAGGAGAACAATCTCCTTGGCACAATATTTGAGCGTAGTAAAACAAAACCTTCATTTGTCCATAAATCCATCCAGATTGTCCTCCCTCGATAAGTGCCATAAATGGATTCAGCCTTGTCCCACCCTCTTCGGTTCTTTTATCGACAGACCTAAAGTATTTAAACAAGATTAAATTCTTCTCAATTCTCCCTATTGCCGGTGGGTTTGTGAATCCTTATTTTAGGGATCACTAATAAATCAAGAGATTTTCATTAATTGATTCGGCAGTCACTTTGTGGTCAAATCTATCCATTTTTAACTTCAGTTTTACTTGGTAAATATTACTATTTCTTAAAATCTATTGCAATGCGGTGAATTAATTAATACAAAAAAAAGTTTTTTTAAATATTTAAATGCCTAACTTAGTAACTAGTTGGACTAAAATATCAGAAATTATTAGGCAAAAATTAATTATGTATTCACTTACTCAGTATTGATGGACCACTGAAGGAAGTTATAGTCTCCCTCTCCTGAAGTAAAAATATACTTTCCGTCCGGAGTCATTACAAAATTAGTGACCTTCAATTTCAAAGCATTCAATGTGATTATTTTGATCATATCCATACAAATTGTGAAATTTCATCACCTGACAAAAACTTTTATTTTTGTTCGTTAAATAATTTAAAATTGTTAATAATCAACTGGTAAAATTTCACATCTATCAAAATTATAACTAACATACAAAAGGAATCCAACATCAGTGCATATACACATCTTGAAAAAATGAATATGATTTGGGTAATCAATAATAGGCTGAATGGTGAATGCTATACAAGAGTATAAACTTTATACTATAAAGTGTTCACCTACGCCAGCTGAATGCTAGATTGTAAGCCCTAAATTGCTCAACATTTCCATCTTCTCTTGTATAAAAACGATAGATGCTCGGTTTCAGTTTAGATGGCTATAATATTTATGGATATATTTATTTATTTAAACTTCATGTACAGAAAATAAAAAGTACATTGGCGGGCTTATTGCTGAAAAGCAATATCTTCCAACCGACCAAAGACGGACTAGTGATATTGATCAAAACGTTTGATACAATATATAGCCGTTTGCAATCAGAGGGTAGATAGTACTTGAACATTTAAAAAACATAAATTACAAATTGACATTTAAAAAAAAACATAAATTACATATTAATATATCAATTACCAATTAACAAAAGGTAGAGGAAGGAGGTTTGATCGACAGTTAGGATTCTAATGACAGATAGTAATGTCTCAGACGTTTATATCATCCATACGGTGAAAAATCCAGTGTAAGAATAAATCATTTAAAAAAAAAATATATGTATTTTTATAATTTACCTTTACGGGGTGCCCAAGTATTCCAAAATATTTGTAAGGATTCCCATCTAGAGGATGCTTTTGAATTCCTATGTGCTTCTCCGTAGAAAAAATTGAATATTCTGTATCTCTCGTAAAAGAAGGTATTTTAAGTGCTTTCAACACTGGCGATGTATATTTAGGGCCTAAATACGTTGCCATAATTCTTTCAGTCTCGTAATCAAACACCTTATATTTATACTGTAATTATTTAATAAAAATGGGAATATAATATTTTACTATATAACCTACCTACATAAAAAATATAATTGAATAATTTTGTTACTTTACATCATCTGATATTGTGACAAGCAGTCCTTTATGATGTGGCCAAATATTGTTGATAACAAATTTTGGACATGCATATTTTTCCACTACAATTGTATTGATTTTTTCAAATAATGTTTCGCCATTTTCTAGGAGCTTTATACCATACACATTCATTATTTGGTCCTCTCCGAAAGTTAGCATTTTTAAAAATTCAGACATTTCAAAAATAATGTTCACAACTAGTCTACAGTGGCCTTTTTGTTTTCCTACAAAATTCCATCTTGACTTGTGGCAATCGTACTTGAGTAAGAATACAGTATACCCGGTATTCTGTTGGACACATAATAAATAATTAAATTCATTAAAAACACAGTAAAACCTTGATATAACGGACCTCTATTTAACGGATTTTGGATATAACGACAAAAAGTCCGATCAAATGTAAAAAAAATTCAAACGTCCTGTTAATATTTGTCCGCCTCCGTAGTGTAATGGTCAGCACGCTCGGCTACCGTTCTGGAGGTCCCGGCTTCGATTCCCAGGGGGGGGGTCAAATAAATATAAGTGATTTTTTTCACTGTAATATTTATACAATATTACCCTGGACTGGTACCTGAAGCGGAGGGCTGATCGCCTTTCCTTCATGTGTTGACGATCAAGATAACACTGGGTTTATATGATGCAGTGCCCTATGCACTATTGGGTGCGGATAAGGGTTATAAGAAGAAAAAGTTAATATTTTACATGAATTTGAGACATTTATTGACTATTCGTCAGATAACGAAGTACAACTATATAATACGCATTTTTGTAATATTTTGATTATAATGAAAAACACCAAACTTCAAATGTGCAAACAAAACTTCTTTTTTTTCAAAGCAGGATTACCGAAAGCAAGCTTATCAATATCAAACAGCAATATCACTTAACGAAGAATATCCGAAGACAATAAATATAATTTTGTGTGTGTTTTATACTGTTAATCTAAATACAGTCTTCATACATACAAAAAAAAGTTGTTTGATTTATTTTAAAGCTATTTTTATAAATAACAGACAACCCCTTAAAGTAGTCCGTTATATCGGGGTTTTACTGTACATTTTTTACGGTTAAAATAATTATTTCTTTCTGGATTTTATGAAATATAAATGGGTCACTCACGGCGTAGGCCATGTAAGTCGAATCTTGTGAAAATTCTATTTGTGTAATTCCCTCTTTTGAGTAGTTTATTGGTTTATCTGAAATCGGTTGTAAAATCATTGAATCGAAAAACCAAATGTACCCATTGTCTAACCCGCAAACCAAAACTGAACCTGAAATAATATTCTCTTTTATTTAAAATGGTTTGTTTTATAAATTTATTTTCAATATCGATTATGAGCTCTTACCAGAAAACGAAAATTTCATGCACATAATATTGAAATGATTACTATCAACATTTGTATCCTTTGGTAAATGTCCCATACTCACTATCATTTTACTTGTGTAATCAATCAATGAGATGTTCCCTATGATGTCTCCAATACAGCACAAAGTTCTTTAAAATGAAATCTATTAGTCCATTAAATATTTTTTTTATTGTTGTAATACATGAGGAAGTAAAGTATAAAGTTAATGATGGCACGGAGAAATACAAGAGGTCTATTACCAGATTGGTGAAAACAATTTGAAATTGATTTCACCAGTCTGGTATAGTCTTGAATTTTGTATCTTATGTAACATATTATTTATTGATTCGGCATTAACTTTGTGGAATGACATGATTTTATTAAAATTAAACACTTGAATAAACCACTTTATCGAGTTTTATTTTTATTTATGACTAGTTTCGAAAACAACAGTTGTTTTCATCTTCTGGTACAAATTAAAACTAATGAGTTTTAATTTGTACCACAAGATGAAAACAACTGTCGTTTTCGAAACTAGTCGTAAATAAAAATAAAACTCGATAAAGTGGTTTATTCAAGTGTTTAATTTTAATAAAATAATTATGTAACATTGTTTAATTTCACTTTTAATTTTTACTTCTTATTTAATTTTTTAATTTTTCATTACTTTTATTTGTCATTACTCTTTTTTTACAACCAAATTTCTATTCTTTATATACGTATTTAACCTGCACCTTTATTTATTTCTGTAAATTTGTTGTGTTCTCATCTAATTGATGAAAAACATTCAAACAATTTGTATTGCACTGTATTTCATTTCTTGTAATATGTTTTTCATTGTTTGTGAACCATAAATAAAATAAACAAAATAAAGAATACCTCTCTGGGTGTACAGCAATTGAGTTGATTTGTCGAAATCCCGGGAGAATTTTATAAAATTTATGGTTAACAAAATCCACTAATCCTATTCCTTCAGACTCGATATCTATATTTTGTGAAAAATAAAATAAAATGTTTTGATTTTCTTCCTAATGTTGCTCAGTATATATATTTTTTAAATTACGTATCAAGTTGGTATACCACAACATTATAATATTTAAACTAAATTACTTATGTAGGCATCTCTCTTGATAAATATTTGCTTCTCCCCATTTTTTTTCACTGAAGTTAATCTGACTGCTAGGTTCTCTTTTCCTTCTTCAAAATAAAAAAAATACATTTTAATATACCTTATTTTACATAATTCGGAAATGTTTAATATCATCTTACTATTTTTTATTTATAATAGTTTTAGAAGAGTCTTTTGCTGATATCTCCGTGAATCCTTTAGTACTGACGACGTAGCCACGCAGTCAATGCAATATTTTAATAACATCACAATGCATTTTTATGCAGAATTTAGAATGAGGTAATAAAAAGTTTATTACAGTTAGCGTGTTCAAATAATTTACCTTTTAATGTGTATTACCTTCTGAATTTTTGGGCGTCATGTTGAAACTCAATGATTTGACTTTGCCCATGTTAAAGTCATCAAATCGAAACAAGATTTTGGCATCGCTGCTATAAATATGTATTTGACCGTCGTAATTACACACAACTAGATGCCTGCTCATAAAATAAATTGATATAATTATTAAAGAATCAATTGATAAACTGTTAATGTGTTTTCAGATTTCAGGTTCATCAATTATATTTTGTTTTTAAATTTATTTAAATGAGAAAATTTACCCATCGCAGTCTTTTATAACACTAATACCGCTTCTTTCGATTTTTATTATTTTTATAAATTCTTTTGGCGCGTATTTGCAATCTTTTGTAGGGACAGCATTACTCATAAATATAGCGATATATCCCTTATCTGTACCACCTATCAGTTGGTGTTCCTTTATGTTATATGTTGCACATTGAAAACTTCCGTAATCTGAAAATGTCGCTTTGACTGATCTCTTTCTAACTGTTATTTTATTTTCTACGTCATCCTAAGAAAAAAATGATATTACGCATTGAGATTATTTTATTTAAAAATTAATTATTTATCCTGATATACAGGCAAGTCACTTTTAATTCTTGGTAGTTAAAAAAATTACCACATGTCCGAATATCAGAAATCTCCCTGTTGCAACACAAAATTCAGAGGAATCAATCGGATTAAAAATAATAGCAAATACATCTTTCTTCGGAATGTTCAGATGTACCACATCTGAAAGAAAATTATCAAAAAATACTGTATTCATAATACATACAAAATATTAAATTAAATTCTCTGAGACAATGTTTTTTGTATTCTATATGATCTTACCAATAGGTAGATCCCCTTCGTCTGACCATTTCCACAATTTGACTGTGGGTTGTGTTTCATAACCGAAGGTTAATAAGTACTTAGTGTCTATGCTCAGAGCTAACTTGTTTAGCTCAAAATTTCCATGAGGATACAATATATTCTTAATTAACTTCAATGATTCTGAATTCCATATATTGACTCTGTGATCTCTCCCAGAGTCTGCTGTCACAATAATTTTTCCACTGCCATCTCGTGCTATATTTGTAATGATACTTTCCTAAAATTATTTGAGAACTAAATAATCATTATTCATGACTGAAATTGGAAAATGAGCTATTATTATAATACTGCCGTATGGTCACTAAAGCACAGTAAAAGCGTACGGTAGGTATTTGAAAGAGGCATGCAAAAAGCTCTACTTACAAAAGCTCGCTTTACACACTGTAAATCTCTTTGTATATCGCTCACTCCTTTCAAGAACGTCGTAAATCAAAAAACTTCATTTTTCAGGAGAATTTTTTTAATGTTTGAAAATATAATACAATGTATTCTAAATAAATATCAAGCCACTTATTAAACTTTTTACTATGCAACAGATCTTTTAAGGTAGAACCTAAAGGTTTTTTCTCAATTTAAAAAATATTTAGTGTATTTAAAAAAATAATTAAACAACACCTTTTCTTCAAAATGCAAAAACAACACTTTTTGCCCTGTAGTGGGTAAATATTAAGCTAAAACTATGCCTCTTTTGCTGGGGTATAGTACATTTTCTGGGCATTCCGTAAACATGCACAACTGCAAATTGACGATTTTTGATTTATGACGTTCTTGAAAGGAGTGAGCGATATGTCTCACAAATACCTTTTACATGCTTTTATGAATGCCTAACTCTCAAAAGACCTTTAATTTTTACATTATAGGTTTTTGTTTAGAATTTTTAAAAAAAAGTTCACCTAAATGATCAATTGATCATAGTGTAATGGTCAGCACACTAGACTACTGGAGGTCCTGGGTTCGATTCCCAGGGGAGGTCAAATAAATATGGGTGATTTTTTCACTCTAATATTGATCCAATATTACCCTGGACTGGTACCTGAAGCGGAGAGCTGATCAACTTTCCTTCATATGTTAATGATCAAGATAACACTGCGTTTATGTGATGCAGTGCTCTATGCCCTTGGGGTGCGGATGAGGGTTTGAAGAAATGATCAATTAAGACAACTATATCTGAATCAGTTGGCAGAAAGAAAATATGTAGTATATTACCTACTCAAATGTGTAACTTACATGAGATTGCACAAAATCCATTTTCTTTTCTATGTAATTATATAAAATTCCATTATGCGATGCAGCAAAAAATACTTGATTACGGGTTTCATTGTTAAGATTTATAATAGGAGTATCCTCATTTAATCCGTATATCCACTGTAAGTTCTAATAGATAAAACACGTTTTTATATTTTAACTTCAAATGTTGGCAGAATTTTTCTAGTAAATTATTTGTGTTCTTTAAATTTCTTACCTCTGTTTTGGACCACATTGCGCTAGATTCTGCAATGTTGTCCGAAACATTGGCAAAATTGCAAATGACACAATCTAGATAAACATTATCGGGCAGTGTTTTTTTAGGGTAAAAATGCAATAAATATAAAATCTTACAAAGGGTAACGGAACTTCTGATAACTCATTTATACTTTCGTCTGTATAATTTTGATGTATGACGGATGGAGAAGATTTGCAACTGAATTCAATACTTTCTTGAGAAGCTTCAGACATTATGTTCCAACTTTGTATATGATGGTATCAAAATAAATGTGTTTTTTCTATATTATTGATATGTCATTGGAAGTTTTCTTTGAAATTCTCTTTTCAATATTGAATTCTCAGATAAGTAGGTGTCCACACTAACATTCAGTAACTTAAATTAATTATTTAACATTTGTTTACAATTACAAGCTACATATTTCTGTAATACTCACATTATTATGCATATTATATGTCTACCCTTTGGTCTTAGTCATTGTATGTATAGATTTATTTAGAAAACCCAAACTAAATATAAAAATTAGCAAGTCTTGTTTAGTTCTTTAATTCTGTCAACTATAAACTTAATTCATAAATATCATTTTGTCAAAGTTTATTGTTTACAGGAATCAATACCCTTTCTCTTAAAGTATTTTATATGATCATAGGGTCAGAATAGAGTCATCACAATATATTATGATAAAAATACAGCGCTTAGTATGATTGTGATTCAGAGAATGGTTATTCCTGTTTGCTCGTATAATTTTATCTATATTTAAGTTCAATGGTCACAGAAATGTGCTCATTTGTATAAAAGCATATGTGTACATAATGAAGTTCTTCTTTATCACGTCAATTTTACTTATTACTGACCTTAATACCATCAAAAGTTTTCCGTTTAGTAAAAATGTGAGAAATCCAGTTATTCCGACTTCGGAGCAGGTATGTTCACATTATTTTTCTAGTACTTTATGTAAAACATATCTTCACCTATAGCACACACTTCTGTATCATGTAAATTTATCTATTTTAAATGTCAGACTATTAATCTAATTTATTATTTTTGAGTCCGAAAATATATTACCTGCTTATCACAGGAAATATTTAAAACATTTTAGATGTCGTTCATGTTGGTAACTAGTAGATAATGTCTAAAGTTGACATTCTTAGTGTAATTTTTATTCATGTAAATAAAATATTTTTTAAAGTGTGTTGAATTGAAAGAGTCTTGACACAATTTGAAAGAATTTTATCACATAAAAATGTAAAATATTTATATAAACAAATATGGACACACGATCAATGTATGCATTATATTAATATGTAGGCAAGTATTCCTAAGAATAAATTATGAAGTGCATTTTGCAAAGACTTTGATAATTTAATATTCTTTTTTATAGCAATTTAACGTCATGCATTAATTTATGTATATTAATTTTAAATCAAACACAGATTTTTTGAGTCTACTAAGTTGTATTTTATTAACAAAAAACACATAAAAAATTATATTGTGACAATTGTTTCGCCTTGTTATGGCATTATCAAACGAATGCCATAACAAGGCGATTGACGATTGAAAATTATATTGTGACAATTGTCACAATATAATTTTTTATGTGTTTTTTGATAATAAAATACAACTTAGTAGACTCAAAAAATCTGTGTTTGATTTAAAATTAATACATAAATTAAAATGGAGTTCTACAAATTAAACGCCAAATCAATAAATAAATCATGCATTAATATTTTTAGTTTTACAATAGACATTGTAATATCAAATAATATGTGAGATCTTTGTTTTTTATGTTTTTCTGTAATCACTGATGCAATAAGGTAAGTGACACAATGTAATGTGTGTTTTAGTTGAGATTTATGCAGAGGTTTGGATACTTAGATGGAGGAGATGCAGGATTCGAGGCGCAATACTCGGATAAAGCTATTTCTGAAGCAATTTTGACTATTCAAAAATTTGGCGCTATTGAACAAACTGGAATTCTTGATGCAAAAACAATAGAGGTTAACTATTTTTCTATATTTTATAGATACAATTTAATAATAACCACACCTTGTCTTATTCAGAACCATTCATTTTCAACAGCTTATGAAAAAACGGCGTTGCGGGGTAAAGGATGTTATACATAAAAATAGACGAAAACGTTACAGTATATTGCACGGATGGAGGAAAAGAGAAATAACATACTTGTAAGCATTTTTATTTTGATTAATTTGTATATTTGAACTGCGAAGCACATACGAAAATTCTGCTATTCAATTTTTTCAGTATATCAAACTGGAATCCGTTATTAGGAGAAATGGTCGTAGCTACAGAAATTCATAGAGCACTGAATACGTGGGCACCATATGGAAATTTGACATTTATAAGATCGAATAATCCCTCCGCTGATATTATTGTGGCTTTTGGAGTAGGAAGCCACGGAGACCCGTGAGTTACCCAATTTTTATTTCTCTTAAAAAACACAACCATTTTTCAGTAATTTGTTACTTATCAATAAAACTTGGGAGATTCATTGGAAGAGTCATTTCGTCGTAACGTATCACATTACGATGCGAGCATTCGTATAGTCAGTACAGCGAGCTGAACTCGTTCCGAGTACTCCATCCGATGTTTGGATGCTCGCTGTGAATGTTACGTTATGACAAAATGCTCTGATCAGTTCCCACCTTTATAGTATTAATATTATTTGTATATATTTTATGAAACTATTGCTGAAAGTGCTCGGTGGTCAATAAAAACACAAAACTTTTACAAGTACAGTAGAACCCCTCTTGTCCGCTCTCAGCTGATCCGCCACTCCAGTAGATCCTACCATTTTCTACAATAACAACAGCTTTTGTGCAGTGAATTGCAGTAATTTTTGAGCTCTGACATTTTTTTTTACTGTAAATCCATATTTTTCTATATTTTGTAATAATGTGACATTTTTTATGTTCCGACCATACCCTTGTCCTAAAAGTGGCGGATTAGAGGAGATCTACTGTATTGGATATCTATTTTATGTTACACCATCTTAAATAACTAGATATTTTTAGGTTTCCTTTTGATGGCCCTGGAAATATATTGGCTCACGCGTTTTTCCCTTATGTTACATACGGGGGAGACATTCATTTCGATAATGAAGAAAATTGGACAACGTCAAAACACGATGATGAAGATGAAACAACGGATTTCTTTTCTGTCGCAGTCCATGAACTAGGTCACAGTTTAGGACTTTCTCATTCCGAAGTCCCCACGTCTATTATGTTTCCCTATTACAGAGGGCACGACACTTCATTACACTTAGATCATGATGATATCATGGCTATGTACGAACTTTACAGTAAGAGAGTTTTTGTTCCTAATTAAGAACTAACATAGCTAGTTTTTCTAAATTACTACTTTTATTTTGGTAAATGTTGTTTTCTGTACAAATCGATACTCGAGTTAATTTTAAAGGATCTGAATTTTATTGGTCTGCAAAAAAAACATTAAAATAGCAGGTTTTGAGTGCAAAATACAACATATTTATATAAATGAACTTTGTTTATGCAGTTCGATATCCGATACACAGTGATAACAGAATTAATGAACCAACGAGAAGTCCACCCACGAGTACACAAAAAAATACCCCAGAAATCTCAACTCAAACCAACACCGAAGAGAGGACAGAAACCACTCAGTCAGTGACCCCCTCTACTAAACATGACACTGACTTCACCTATCACGGAGATTATGAGACTATAGATGACCACAAGATGCATGATACTAAGCACATCTCGCCCGCAGCTCCTCCAGAACCTCCCAATATATGCGATGGGAAATATGACGCTGTTGCTGCTTTGCGACAAGAACTTTTTGTTTTCAAAGGAAATGTAAGCATTATTAATTTTGTAGCAAGACGTGATTTCTATATTATCACCAATATTGTGAAAATTCAACCCTTCTACTTTGTACGATAATGAAAAATTCATCAATGAGTTCAAAGCAAGTTAGAGAAAACAGTCAGGTAAAAGTACTAGGGAAGATGAGCTATGCATTCTCACAATAGTGGCAATGATATGTATTATTATAGGTGCTTATTAGTAGAGGTGTTCCTAGTATATCAGTCACAGGTACAAATACTATGATACGTCAAGAGATCATTATATGTATCATGATACGTGTATGGAGCTGTAATACGTACAATATACTAGCCACTAGCCACTAGTCAAATCTCACAAATTATCAGTTAGAACATTTTGTTTATAAAACAAAGGTACCCATAGTTATAACTGAGTATGTAATATGAAAAACCCTTAATTACACTTTTTGTATTTACAATACATATTTATGTATTGTGGAATTTAAATTTTACTATATTTACCTATAAATAAACCAATTAGAATTTTTTTCAGGATGTATGGAGGTTTAAAACCAGAGGGAAAATTGAAGAAGGTTATCCGGTTAAAATTCATGATATTTTCCCTAACTTACCTTTGCATATTAAAAGAATCGATGCCGCTTATGAAAAAATGGATGGAACCATTGCCTTTTTTTCAGGTAAGTTATTTTCTTCTTTTAACCCTTATCTACACCCAATGGTGCATAGAGCACTGCCTCATATTAATGCCGTGTTATCTGGATTGTTATTGAAGTAATACAAAACTTGCAGGAAGGCAAGGTAATTAATTCTGCGCTCCAGTACTGGTCCAGGGTAATATTTAATAAATATTAGTCTAAAATGACTAATATTTTTAACTTCCCCCTGGGAATCGAACCCAGGGCCTCCAGGATGGTAGCTAACTGTGCTAAGCATTACACTACAGAGGTGGATGGTTATTAGTTATTTTACTCCACATTTTTTTAATGAATTCTCAGACAGATTTACTATTTTTATGTCTATTAGAATTCTTACTATTCTAAATAAGAGAAAAGTTTATTGTTCTTTACTGAGATCATTATAAAAAATAAAAATAATAAAATATTTTTATTTTAGGTCCAAATTATTGGATATATACAGATGTTGAAGTACAAGGCCCTTTTTCATTCATCACATATGGTCTTCCTCAGGATATTGATGCCCTGGATGCTGTATTTATATGGAAAAAGAATGAAATGACATATTTATTCAAAGACCATCAATTTTGGAGGTTTAACGAGACCACAAGAACCCTTGACGAAGGTTATCCCAAAAATATGACTCGATGGAGAGGAATACCAAATCACATTGATGCGGCAATCACTTGGAAAGATGGTATTCATTTCACTACTTTTTACTGCACCCTGTTCCATTCCATTATGTATGTACGTATATTGTACAGCCGTTTGCATCAGAGTTGAGAAACTTGCAATGTGATGTGTGATGTTACTGTCTCACACTTATCTTCTCTTCTTCAACCCCTTATCCGCACCACAATGGTTCATAGGGCACTGCATCATATAAACGCAGTGTTATCTTGACCGACGCATAAAGGAAAGGTGATCAGCCCTCCGATTCAGGTACCAGTCCATTGACATTGAATAAATATTAGAGTGAAAAAATCACTTATCATTATTTGATCCCCCTGGGAATCAAACCTGGGACCTCCAGAACGGTAGCCAAGCTTGCTGACCATTACACTACGGATGCAGACATTCACACTTACATGCATATATAAGAGAAGGGATATCGAATTATAGAACAACTTCTTTTTAAAAAGTTGTCACTCAATTCAGTTTTTTAATTTAATCACTTGAAGCTAATCGCGTCAATCAGTACACAAATTTGGTTGCGTATTTCTATCACCTCGGGTAACAGAAAAAGTAAAATTTCCCCATTAGTCACAAATCTAAAATGTAATACAAACGCCCGAGTTATTGACCGATGAAAATGCCTGCACATTGTCTGGGAATTGATTGGACCATATTGTTTCAGAATCAACATATTTCTTCAAGGGGTCGTTATATTGGAGATTTGACAACACACTTATAAAGGCAGACAAGCATTACCCTTTACCTGCACCACAGTATTGGTTCGGTTGCCCGGAAAACATAGAAACATTCATGCAGCTGCCTATAGAAATATTAAGTAGAGGTTATATGTAGTGTTGAACGAGTGCCAGTGTTATTTTATACAAATAATCTAGTGTGTATACTTTAGAAGATCAAATATATTTTATTATTATGTTTAATCATATTTTAAAAAAAGAGTACACAAGTATTATTAATACCCCCTTTTATGGTCCCTTTATCATGTATGTCTGAAATATTGAAGGGAAATAAAAACGCAATTTTCAAAAATGCCATATTTGATCCTTTATTTCTATAATTTAAAAACCTTACATAATATGTGTGGGATTCCAAAGTTCCAGACAACATATTCGATAACCTTAAAGCTCTTTGGATTTACAATCCGTCATAACTATTGAAATATTTAATTAAGGTTTATCACTCTATGCTCCAAAAATAAAACTATAGGGTTAAATCACAAAATTGGGACATATCAACAGTATTATTATTAATGTATGGAGTATTTGTACAGTTAATGTATAAAGCGTTATAAAAGTTAACAAATGTTAAAACTAATCATTGGAAATAATTAAGTTTTTGCCTCGGCATTTGTGAATTAAAAGAAATACTGACAGTGCCTAATGTTGTGTTAGTTTTCCACAATAAAGTGCCACTATTGGTGAGGAATGCCCAATTAACTGCAGCAGGATGCCGGGTTGGGGTCCTTTCCGGACCTCTTGGTGATGTTGAGTCTCGTGAACTCCTCGGCCACAGTCGGATGGATACCGACTGTGTTCATCAGCGCTTCCATTGTCATGTTACACCTGGTAATTAAAAGGATTATTATTGATGTGCAGACTTCTCAAAAGATGGCGGTTCAACTAGCATACAGAGTTGGAGACCGTAAATTTAATATTTGTACAACTTCCAAAAATCAAGCAGATTCCACTGAAAATTATAAATTATAAGACCGAAGCTAAATCAAAATGTTATTTTAAAACAAGTGTAATATAATTGTTGACCCTCATCTGCATCCAATGGTTTGTAGAGCAAGGTGATCAGTCCAGACCTTTTAGTACCAGTCTAGTCAGGGTAAGATGAAATAAATATGAGAATGAAAATGTTTTTTTCACATTTTGAAGTAATGGCTCATGAAATTGCTAACAAAAATATATAGGTGACTAGTTTCATGACCCTTCACACGACAATCAAAGTTGGCTTATGGTCTAAACTTTTCAACTTTTTAACTAAGGATTTTTCCACATCCACTTTCCAGTTATTATACAATGAATTACAATAAAAGTTTAGAGCTGTATAAACATAGAACGATCACCATGGCACTTGTTAGTTAGTAACTTTATTTGGCTGAACGTAGATAATAATAATTTAGTCAAATTTCGACACCCCGTGCATATTTCGCTCACTTCTTTCAAGAATGTCATAAATCAAAAAACTTGATTTTTCAGGAGAACGTTTTTAAAGTTTTAAAATGTAATACAATGTATTAAAAATAAATATCAAGTCACTTATTGAACTTTTTACTGTACAACAGATCTTTTTAGGTAAAACCTGAGGGTTTTTGCTCCATTTGAAAAATATTTAGTAAATTTAAAAAAATAATTAAACAATACTTTTTCTTCAAAATGCAAAAACAACACTTTCTGTCCTGTAGCGGATAAATATTAAGTTAAACATATGCCTCTTTTGCTGGGATATAGTACATTTTCTGGGCATTCCGAAAACATGCACAACTGAAAATTTACGATTTTTTATTTATGACGTTCTTGAAAGGGGTGAGCGATTTGGGAAAGCTAATTGCTAAAATGGCTTACTTCATGGCAGTGGCAAATCCTTGAATAACTTCTCCAGCATACGGACCGGCAAAGTGCAGACCGACCACCTTCTGCGGGGCTTCTCTCAGAGCGACGGCCTTCAGGTAGCAATGCTTAATGGACCTCTGCGGCACGAAGAACTCTGTAGGTTTGTAGTATGCATGGTATACTTCAATGTTGTCCGCTCCGTACCTGTGAACAAAATCAATATGCTGACTGTCTCTTTTGTAGGTAGACATATCCATGTAGGGCAAATAGGGCACACGTGACATTACACATTTATAATAAGTAATAATTCGTATTAAAAAATACACATTTAAAAGCAGTTTCCCTTTTGAATAATTTTTTTATTATTTTATGAATTGAATTGAATATTTCTTTATCACAGGTACCATGAATAAAAATATATTAAATTTGAGTTAGCACTCAACTTTTTTTTTGATACTGTGGGGCTATTACTATTTGCGACTCAAATATCTGAGAAAATATCATATCCTAACGAAAAAACGATTAAAAGCGTCCTTTGCATACTGTTAGCAGAGAGCGAGAGATGCTTAAAAGCGTTCTATTTGCTTACTTTTGGTGGAGCGCGACAGACGCCAAAAAATATTGTACAGATCGGAATTGGGTTTGCAGTTACTTGTGATTAGTATACTGAGGGTCGGGTGGCAGACTGTCCGAGTATAATTAGGGTCAGGGTTGATAAAAGTAATTCGAATTAAAGCAAAAAAATAATTAAAAAGTTGCTCCTTTAACGAGCGATACTTCGCATAACGTGTTACAGAGAAAGGGCAAATCCCTTTTTCACAACATTAACTTGTGAGCCGGGAATTCCGCGCCAATCAAAACAAAAAATGTTTCACTTAACGAGTAAGATTCTGGAATGAATTATGTTCGTTATAAGAGGTTCCACTGTAATGATGAAAAAACCACCCAACAATAATGTGTTAAAGAAGTAAATGGATATACTGAATGTGGTAAAAATATTTTTTCAAATGCATGTATGAAACCAATACTCACTGCTGTTCCGCTTTTTCTTCACTGATGCCCACGCAGCCATACTCCAGCGGCGAGAAGACTGTGGTAGCCACATTGGTGTAGTCCATCTGCTGCTCGGAGCCCCCGTACAGGCGCCTGGCCAGCAGGCGACCCGCGTGGATGGCCACCGGAGTCAGCTCCGGTCTCCCGTCCAGCACGTCGCCGACTGCGAAGATGTTCTCGACATTGGTCCGCTCCTGGGGGGCGCTGATCTTGCCGTTTTCGGGCAGCACGACCACGCCTGCAGCGTCGAGGTGAAGGTCCTTGGTGAGGGCACCGCGGCCTGTTGCCATCAGGACTGTGTCGAAAACATCCTGGTGCCTGTCGGAATTAAATTGTTTAATGATAAAAATAACAGTACTTCATCGCAATCTTACCTAATTAGGGTAGATGCTTTCAAGTGAAGACAAAAAAGTGTTTTGAAAAGAGAATATGGAAGTCCGAGTGCTTACTACAACTTATCATTGGTTTGGTTTTTGGCTGACAAATTTTATTGCTTGACTGACGAGATAATACTGTAGAGTTTAACAGATAAATCCTTTGTACAGACACTAAAGTGAGCGCAATGAACACATGACATCCATTTAAGTAACACAGACAATGTTCTACATGCATAAGCGACTACTCCTTACTCTGTCCACCATTCTGTTTTCCATGCCCAGACTTGTATATCCATTTTTAATAAACTTTTTTGTCTCCGTAGAGACATCTATAAATTACAATCCCTTAAGGTAAAATCCAGTATTTATGTACATATAAAGATTTGGACAAACATGTTAGATTGGAATGGATCACTCGATAAAATTATCCCTTCATTTCAGTCAACCATTTGAAAAATTGTCACAGTGAATTTTTAAAGGTGGGATATTTGCAGGCAAAAATTATGTACTATGAGATATATGTAGACACGTAGATTTTTTTTTTTGCATTTAAATTAGTAAAATAATAATAATGTTAATATAAAAACCCAGTAAAGTACTTTTCACAAATCATTGTAGAAAAAATAAAAATAAAGTAAGTAAATGTAAATTTTCTACAAAACTCGCAAAGTCATCACTGCCTGGTTATAAATTATTATTTTGACATTGGATTTTAAGATAATTTTATCATTTTTAAGAGATAATTACTTTTAGATCACTTGTGAAATTGGTAAAAAACATTATATTACTTTGGAATATATTAATGCTTATATATATTCACAAAAAGGGACCTTAACACATAAGTTGGAAAAAGGTGACGTCTGAAAAATTTATCTGTAGAATGAAATATATTAAAAGTAAAGGTGCCGTGTTGAAGTCGGTAACAATTTAAGCTACCATGGCCCACTAATGACTTTCCTTATTATAACTTAAAAGTTGTATAATTTTTTTTAAATAAATGCTAATGTAATATTACTTTATTTCATAGTATTTCTTCAACGTTTTATTTATTAATGCGATTTTTTAAGTTTGCTTCTATTCTAAATGGCGGTCTAAGCCATACTCCAGCGTAGCTACCACACCAATTTGGCTACCACAGTCTTCTCACCATTGGAGTATGGCAGCTTTTTTTTCCAGAGGTACCGTGACCACACTTGTTTTTTACTTTTCTCAATTCATTCACATTACAAAAAAATATTACTACATAATAGCATAGCATAAAATAAGGCAATATATTTACATAAATAATGCAAAAAAGTTGTTTATACTTCTTTCATTATGCGTGTCGTTATATTACATGATGTTATATTTTTCTTTAATGCAGTATGTATATAAAAAATATATTTTAAATACAGTATATAAAAAAATATCATGTATCTATTTTTTATCATATTGTTTTTTTATTATTATTATGACATCAAAAAACTAATAATATATCAGAAATTGGGATATTTTTCAAACAGGCAACACTATGGAATGTGGTGCTTCCACTGTTCCTACAGATAAGTTTGTCAGACTGTAACATAGTTTTATATACAGGCAAGTTCTCGATGACCAGGTTTCGTTTAAAGTGATCGGTCAGTAAACGAACTCCCCACTTACATTATATCCCTGGTGTCAACAATATAGATGAACGGTTGCCCACTTGGAGGGTAATAGAGAAAGATGATGCGACACTTCTTATCACACTAAGGATCTCTTCCCTAGTGACGATGATGGGAAGCAGAGATCTGAAGGTATGACGGATTTGACCAAGCGTTGCTAGTCGTAATTGCGAACAGTCCTTAAAGATGGTTGTTAAATGAGAACATTGCCTGTATTACAAAATTCATATTATACAATACGCTTAAATTTTTCAAAAGATTCAAACTAGAGTAAAATTTATTGGCAAAAGTTCATTGTAATTTTAATGGATACATTAATTAAGTAGTTTTACTGACCAATAATCGGTTTCGTAACTCTCGCGGCATTGCAACATGAATTTTATAGAATATAGCCAGATATTTCTATAAACTCAAATAGTATTATCATCATCATTAAAAATAATATTTTTAAAACTGAATATTATTATGTCCAAAAAATAATAAGAAAGGGTATTAATAAATTGAAAATATTTTATGAATTTAAAAATAAAATCTTACTTTCAGTTATAAAGACCCATTCTTATAAAATTATACATGTATAATGTTATTTACCATGTATAATAGTATTATATCTGATGCAAAATGTCTAATAATTATCCAATTCAAGAATACATAACATTTACATAAATATATTCATAAAAACAAGGAAAATTGTTTATAATGTATACAAGAATGTAGTCATAGTGAAAAGACTATAAACCTTAATATATACAAAGGAATGAAAAAAATCTCCGACTTCAATATATGTACATAAATTAAAGTTATTCTTTGAATATATTCTTCTTCTTCTTTTCACAATTATGTCCCACTGAAAACATTCACTACTACTAGGGAACCTCTTCCTCAACTGTCCATCTAGTCAGAAATGACTTGGCTGTGCCTACGACATCTCGTTTTTCATGGCCTGCAGTTCATGATTCCACCTAATTCTTCCAGACCAATCACTCCCCAATTAGCTATGTTCATAAACTATCCAAAATTATTATTATTATTAATATCAAAGAGAAAATACTAAAGGCATTTTTTATGTTTTGATCAGGTAGATAGTTTACCTAGTTTGATAGTTGTAATAGATAGTTTGAACTATTTATATACATAAGATAAGGTAGTAGATAAGGGAAAATATTCAAGTGCCCATCCAAAAATCTAATTAGTTCATAAAAAACAATTTGAGGTATACAAATACCATATATACTTTATACATCAGGCCGACCAACCTACCACTATTGTTAATCTTTTAAGCTAATTTTTGTTATTGCAGGATTATACTTCCTAATTAATAGATAAGACTCATCATGTACCAAATGGGCACAGTTCTGTACATCGTAAGTTTCACCTTTTAACTAACGATATTTTCATATTGGTTAATATCATGAATGCACACAATTTTGCTATTTCCATTAAAAATACACAATAATTAAAAATATTTCATATGAAACACGTGAAATAACATTGTGCTAGCCATAAAATGGCGCGCCTAACAGATCCCCAGAGATATCAATGAACATATTTATCATTACAGTATCAAGAATTATTGTGTGGGTGCGAGGCATATTTCCATTGATTGCCTCATGCAATAGTAACAATTATAAAGATGAGTCACTATTACTCAATAATGCTCATAGTATTTCTAGCTGGTGGAAATAGTATTACAAACCTAAGCATTTTTTTAAATTAATTAATTATTTAGTATTTTAGTAGGATTACGGAAATGTTGAGACAATTAAATTAAATTAAACACTGTGTAAAACCATTTCATTTTCTTCATTAAAAAATAAATGTACCTCTATCAAAATATAACAAGAAAATGGGGACCCAGAATACTTCAATAAAAAAATCCAGACTAAATACATCAAATCATAGTCCATGAAGTTATGCATTATTTTACACTGGATGAATTTTGCTTTTTTCTATATTTAAATCGTTGAAAATAGTCGTTACATACTTCTGTGCATGGAATTGACGTAACCTAATAATTTACTATATTTGTTACATACTTCTGTGTATGGAATTGACCTATAACATATAGAATCCCTAGAGTACTGTCTGTCCCACTTAATGACTTGTCAATTTGTATGTCTTATTTTATGGCTTCACTCATTTTAGGTGCAAACATTTTGGTCCAAATTTTATGCTTTGTATTTGGGCTTCAACTAAACCGACATAACAATTTTATATTTGCCTTAAACTATTATTAATTAAAGCCGTGAACACAATAGTCTGGCTACAGAAAACAGATTTTATTTTGTTTTATTAGAAGGAAGAACAACAGTTACAATATATGATACATCAGAATACAAAAAATAAAATCATGAGTACCAATTATGGTTCTTCACAACTATGCATAATAGAGGTCTACATAAAGGAAGAACATGAGACAAGGATGGGATAAAGAGAAAAGGAGATGGCAGTGATAGGAAAAGAAGAAAAGGAAAGGACAGGGAATAGAATTACCTTTTTAGGTTTATAAGATTTCGAACAATTTAGCTTTAAAGTTTGAAAGATTGGAGTAGAACATATCAAGGTGGGTACAACATTCATTAAATTTCCCACAACTCCGATAAATAAAGGAATTTTTTAAATAGTTCTTTGATGGTGCTGGATTATAAAAGGTATGACTATGTCTATTGATTCTAATTGGACAATGAAAAGGTATCTGCTCAAGAAGATAGGGGCTCTCGGTTATACTATTTATAACTTTATAACTTTATACAAAAAAACTTTATAACTTTATAAAAGATTTTATATAGAGGTTAAAATATTTTTAAGAAAAACAATCAAGAATGAAAGACTTACTCTGAGTTGGTTTCAGTATTGGTCCATGTTACAAGCAGTTGTCCCGATGGGGTCTTTTCTATGCTTTTGGGAATGCATCGGAAGTGGAAATGGACTCCCATGTCAACCATTTCACTCGTGATAATCTGCGCCATCTGCTGGTCGAACCCTCTCAGCACAACGGATCGAACCAAAACTGTAGCATCGTAACCTAGAGTCTTCAGAAAACCAGCGCATTCCAATCCTATATCTATGGTCAGAGTTAAGGGTTCATTGTACTAAAATTTATTTGATAAAAATCAAAAGAAATCCGTGAATATCTCTGTTACACATTTGTTTATAACTCGTTTCAAATGACTTAATTACCATAATTACTTTCAATTTCCATAATTACTTTCAAGTGTTGTTCTTAATCATAACGTTTAAATCACACTAACATAACCTATTTTGTAGTTTTTTCTTCTTCATATAAACGTTAATTATTTGACTTTCTCAAAACCGTACTAACAACAAAACCATTAAAAATTTTGTTGTATAAAATAGACATTAACAACAAACAATATTCACGCTTCTGCTGTTTTAATTACGTGTTTTCCTTCTACCCCTAGCAGTTATCATTACCATTAAAAAGTATATATATTGAAAGCTTGGTAAATATTTAAAAATATATTCCAATATCCAATAGAAGTGTGCAAATTTCCATATGGATTTTTATTAATTTAGTTATTCAATCGCTCCATGCAATAGAACCACATCTGCTTTTTGATCATAAATATCCTCGTCGAAAAACGTCAAATTTCTTTTTAAAAAATTGGAGTAAAAGATTTTTTTTCCAATACTCTAACGAAATTTAAAATCTTTAATGTAGGTTGTCTCTGAATGACAAAAATGCAGATGTGGTTCTTTGCATTGGGTGATTGACATTTTGGCATCAGATTAAAGAAAGACCACCGCATTTAAGCAAAGTGATTTTTTTTAAATATATTTTTTCTTCTGTCAGATAAGCTAAAATATATGATATGTTTTTTTAAATTATTTGTTGGGTATACCACCGCCTCGAGGCCAGGATTAAAATATTGTGTAAAAAGAGTTGTGGTAGATAATATTTGCCGTAATGTAAATAAAGTAGGTGAAGGTCAGCACAGTCAATCAATGTTACGGTGCATTCATTTCTGTCAATGGCAAATTCTGTAAATGGTAAAAGTATATTTTCGAATCCAACATGTTTAATTTGAGACGGATAGCTTTTTTGTATCGAATTTCAAAATATCAACTTTAAAAATATTCCAGTGTTGAATTCAACAATATTCTCTGCCTAGCTTTGTGCTGATGTAGAGTTTCATAGATAGTAAATTACACAAAATTAGGGTAAGCTTCAGGCACCAGGCTAGAATAACACAATATCAAATTAATAATGTGAAGTTGCACTGATTACTTACTGTGCATTCTCTTTCAGCTTCTCAATATGACTATGCTACACTACACAACCAAACTCTAAATCTCATATTTCGTAGCTAAATATTCTGACCACTGCATCCACCTGTTAACCGGGCGGTCCGCTGTCCAATTACATAACTTGTAACGGGCGCGAATACTGATTCACTCCGTGTCTTAAATTCATGTCGAGACATGTATGGATGACTAATACCTTTGTTGTTGGATAAATATACGTCCATATATATAATATAATAAACATATATTTCAAGGACGTATTCATATTTCCTTCCCGTACCCGATATTGTTTGCGTTGGACGTATTTATGCGTCCCGCCCGGTTAACAGGTTAAGGATGCGGTCAAATAAAATATTTCTTTAAAATAAGATCAAATTTTACTATAAACTGTTGTGTTTCACAGCTTAAAACAAATATCAGTCTAATAAATTTATTACTTATGTCATAACCATACTCAGTCATGTACATTTTCTTGGCAAAAAGGATACAGCCGGCGCCGACGACGCATGTTTTCCCCGGAGGTTTACTCAGGCTGAAGATGTCATCGCTGGTGATGGCGTACTCCAGCGCTCCGGGACAGTCGGGGTAGTGAGGTCGGCCTCCGACCGCTATCACGATATTGCTGGCCTTGAGTTCCTTCTCGCTTCCATTCTTCATGACGGCCACGACGGTATTGGCGTCCTTGAAGTGCCCCAGCCCGTTGACATACTCCACCTTCTTGTCGCGGAGATCTACCCTGGTGACCCAGTTGACGGACTTGATGTGATTCTGAATGGATTCAGTCAGCTGGGCCCAGTCATTTTTAATGGTCTCGGGGCTTGTGAACTGCCATCCGTAAGCTTGCGAATCCTAAACAAAATAAATAATACAATTTAATTAATCCTTTACTGTTTATAAATATGGCAAAAATAACAATCGGAGGTATATAAGAAGGACTTATATATAATATTTAAAATTACTTTTTAATTATTTTATTAATATTTTGTATTACCTATTTTTGGTGCCATTGAATGCTCATAGTGTTTTTCATTAATCTAGATCTTTTAATTTATTTATTTTATTTATTCGGGAATTGTACAGCTTACATATAAAAAAATGATATAAAACAATAGTTACATTAACATTAATAAACATTACATTACATTGACAAAAAATAGTTACGTTAAAAAAAAAAAGCCAATTAAACAATTCCACAATTATGTTATAAAACTATTAAAAAACATTCAGAGATAACGAAAAACAAAAAAAAAAAATAGATTAAGCAGGAAAGGAGAAGGAAAGGAGAGGAATTAATAAAGGGTGGTTACAGGATTTTTTTTTTTTCTAGTTAAGAAGTTAAAAAATATATTTATAAATATACATACATATATATGCATACGCATACATACACACATATATATACAAATACATACTTATACACATTCAGTTATATATACAGAAAAAAAATAGTCATGCACCGTTCACCCCCCACCCATAACATAACTAGGTTATTGGTGGAGAGTAAACAGAGCATGAGAACTTTCTACTAACCTCTTTTTTTATTATAGCAACACTTTTCCCGAAAATATCGATGTCATTAAATGTCTTGTTGTATGAGTCTATGATTCTATTAAGGGTGGTATTTTGTGAAAAAACTGTATTGCACTTTGGTACATGAAGAAGGTGAGTAGAACGCGTTCGTCTTTGGGGTACTCTAAAATTAATACGGGCTACTAGGTCAGGGGAATCAATTTTGTTGGAAAGGATCTTGGTGAGCAACATCAAGTCAGCCACGGTTCGTCTATCAGAAAGAGTTTGCAAGTTATAAAAAGCGCATGCTTCACGGTAATCCTGAAAATTTAGGTGAGATCTACGATTTAAATTTTTTACGAAAAGTTTTTGGATTCTTTCAATTTTATCCGAGTGTACTTGATAATAGGGTGACCAAATAGGAGATGAAAATTCAAGAATACTACGCACGTAGGAAAAATAAAGTAGTTTCAAAGAGTTAATATTTACAAAAGGCTTACAGGTTCGAAGTAAGAATCCAAGTGTTTTATATGATTTATCAATGATGCTTTCTATGTGTGTAGTATAATTAAGTTTACTATCAAGAAGGATGCCTAGATCACGAACCGTTTGTACAGACTTGATGTTACTGTTATTGAGATTATATGTGTAATCAATAGTGTTGACCTTTCTATTAAATGATATTTTCATGCATTTATCAGAATTTAGAGATAACATGTTGATTTTACAGTACTCAGACAGTCTCGAGAGGTCTTCTTGCATTTTTAGACAATCATGAGGACTTCTTATGTTCGAATACACCTTCATATCATCAGCGTACATAATAAATTTAGAATTGAGAAAACATTTCCCAATGTCATAAACGTAAATATTGAATAAAAGAGGCCCCAGGTGACTGCCTTGAGGAACACCCGATGGAAGTAGGGAGAAATTAGAGGAATGTCCGCCAACAACTACTGCCTGACTTCTCTTATGGACATAGGACATGAGCCACTCAAGGAGATCACTATGAATTCCAATTGATGCTAATTTATTTACAAGTATCGAGTGATTGACTCGATCGAATGCCTTGGAATAGTCAGTGTAAATCACGTCTGATTGGGATCCCATGGCCATATACTCAGTTACGTCAGTTGTGAAAAGTGTTAAATTTGAGAGTACTGAACGATTTCGCATGAAGCCATGTTGTTCATCCGGGATGTGAAAAACAACATCGTGTAACAAGTGCTTATAAATAAGTAGTTCAAATATTTTACCAAAGACCGGTAATATCGAGATGGGTCTATAGTTTTCGACTTTATGCTTACTTCCACCTTTATGCACAGGAATAATAAGTGCCTTTTTCCAATTATCAGGATAAATGCGTTCTTTTAAAGATCGATTGAATAATATTGAGAGTGGAGTAGCCAGTTGTTTAGCGCATTTAACCACAAATAATGGAGGTATTTTGTCGTGACCAGCACCTTTGTTAACATCTAATGTTTTTAATGTTACAAGCACGTCAGTACTTGAAATAGTAAAAGAAGATTTAAAAGAATTACATGTTTGTTGTAAAGGTATATGCATATCATATACTTCAGTTGAGTCACTTTCAGTATAGACGGAGTTGAAGTATTTAGAAAAATTGTCAACGACTTCCTGGGCATTAGTAGATACTTGATTTTGGTATTGCATGTTTAATGGGATATCGTTGGAGTTGCGTTTACTTTTCACGTAGGACCAAAAAGACTTGGGGTCATTTAAGATAGCTTGTTCACAATCAAGAATAAATTTCTGGAAACATTCCTTTTGGACTTTTTTTTGTCTAGTTCGGAGTAAGGCAAAGGTTTCGTAATCACGAGCATTATTGTAATTTTTCCATTTTTTGTGGTATTTAGATTTCTCTTTAATTATTTTAATAAGTGATGGGCTGTACCAGCGAGGGTAAGAGTTATTTTTTAGTATTTTGAGTGGTGAAAATTCATCAAGAATACCCTTTATAGACAAATAGAACTCGTTAAGAGCAGAATTTACACAAATGCAGTTAGAAAATTTTTGAGCCCAGTTTATAGTAGAAAGACTGTTATTGATAAATTCGTATTGTGCGCGTTTGAAGTTATATGTTACGTGCTCTACAGAAGGTATTGGTGAAACGATCAGAGCATTTATATCGATTATGAGAGCTGGGTGATGACCGTCTTCTTTTACTAACGTGACGTCGCTGTGCTGAACTCTGAGTTGCAGATTATTAACAAGCACTAAATCAAGTATACGACCGTTTACGTTAGCTATGTCGTTATACTGGCGCAGGTCAGAGAGTGACATGCACTCAGTTAAAATATAATCGGTATTACAACTAATTTGAGGCAATTGAGATAAAGTATCGGGATGATATTTCCAAACAATATGCGGAAGGTTGAAATCTCCCATTATAAGAAAATGATCATCAGGATGATCTACTGAGAGCTGGCCCATAATATCGCAGAAATTTTGTAATTTTGTAAGTCATGGAAGAAAAATTGTATCTATGATTATTGATCATTATTAGGTGAAACCTAATTTTAGATTATTTCTGATATGCATTTTTGCATGACAAGTAAAACCAATTGTATTTAATTAATTATGATAACACTCTTTATATTGATATGATTTAGTGTTACTAGTGGGTCCAGAACACCATCAATAAAAGATTATCAATTTATTTTCTTGATTGACAGATTCAGTCGAAACATGATCACGGAATGTAATTACATTTTTTATTTTGTTTAGTGTTCAAATATACTCTTTATATAATTTTCCGTAATTCATTGCAATATTATCCAATTAAAAATATAATTAAATCACATCCACCATCGCCACATGCATAATAACAACACCAAATATTATTTTACATAATTAAATATATACTGGCGTTTGTGTTTCCTTTATATTTTACAAGGCGAACACAACATTCAACATATTTAAAAACAAAATATGAACAATTTTACCAACCGTTTTATGGGCATTTCACAATGAAAATCAGCACAGAATTATTATCATTATTTTTTTCCTTTATATACAGCCATAGCCAATTTATATTTAATACATGTAATAATTGTTGTATACAATAATCTCTTTTTAAGTATATTAAACAAGGATAAATATATGAGACAAGGAATTATACATCAGCCTGAAGTATTGTAATTTTTTTGCTTTAAAGTTAGCAAGTGACATGTTCCAGATATCGGTATGGTCCGCAAAATCATTGCCGAGGTTTTGCATTTGACTACTGAATCGCAGTATTAAATACAGACACTGTCCGGCTGTTATTACAGTAAAATATTTGACGGTTTTTCGTGTTTCTGGTTGAGGCACAAATATTTATCAATTATTGTCAGAATAAGAAAATAAAATAAACTAAAAATAAAAATCTCACATGAATAGCCTCTCCAAGCAAGGCGGCCTGGTGCATTAGCTTCTTGGGTATGCAGCCGACGTTGACGCAGGTCCCCCCCAGCCCCCACTTGGTCCCCTGCGGCGAAGGGGTCACATAGTCCAGCACGGCTACCTTGGCCCCCAAGTTGGCGGCTTCCTTGGCGCATGCCAGTCCTCCCGACCCGCCACCAATCACCACCAGATCATAGTCATATTGCGAAGCTGAAAGAGAATGGACAATAAGTAAGCCAAATAGAACGACCTTGATATTACACTCATGTTTTAAATTAATGAGAGACACAATTTTTTACAAATTTTACAGTGAAACCTCTATGTATCGTTTTTGAGGGGATTTTTGGAGATAAACTACGGATGCAGGAAAACAATGATTGCAGAAATATAGAAAACAAACGCATTATTTTTAAAATTTTTAATATGTATACACAATTTTTAAAACATATGTATTTCAGGTATAAATAAATTATTTTTTTGACATCTCGTCAAAAATGAAGAAGAATATGGAGGTCTGGGCATTTACGGGGCTGACGACCATCATAGGCTGGTTTAAGTGATCACTTTACACTCATGTAACATTCACCAATTCTACCCATTATTGACAACCACACTACTCAAATTCTTGGAAGTTCTATATATATGAACCAATTTAGAAACCTTGTTCTTGAATCACTAGAATTTCACTAGAGACATGTTGTATTGGTGAGATGTAAAGAAGCAGCAGAAACTCTTATTTTAGTATATGAGGTCCGAATTCTGGATTATAATCACACACATGAGAAACGCCAGAAAATATCATTTTAATTTTTATTATTTAAGCTTATAATTTGACCATATAATTTATTTACAACATTTTGAGTGTGTCCATAAATAAATTTGTTTAAATAAAGACATATTGTAACACAACCAAAAAAGAAAGGTGCAAAGAAACAACAAATAAAAAACTTTATATTGTATATAATCTTTCATTGTCATCTGATTTTTTGGCTTTTTTATTACCGTAAGGAATCTATATTTTTGGTGTTACAAATTACATTGTTTTTGGCATCAGTTATCGAATGTGCTGGAAAAAAAGGTTTCAATCTTTCGAATATCGTACATGCTCCCAAAAATAAAGGGACCAAAATGTACGATTAATGTGGTAAAATGATACATACAGACACAATCAATTGGGTGTTTTGTATGAAATTAATTCGGAAATTTATCATTAGAATCCTAACTGCCCATCAAACCTCCTCCCTTAGTTTTTCCCTCTACCTCCTTTCTAAAACTCCCTTTTTTCTTTGCCCTCCTTTTTATCTTTTGTAATTTTTATTTTTTTATGTTAATTTGTAATTTATGTTTTTTTTTAATGTTCAAGTACTATCTACCCTCTGATTGCAAACAGTTATATCGCTCACTCCATTCAAGAACGTCATAAATCAAAAATCGTCAATTTTTGGTTGTGCATGTTTTCGGAATTTCCAGAAAATATATACTTTATACCAGCAAAAGTGGCATATTTTTAACTTAATATTTACCCGCTACAGGGCAGAAAGTGTTGTTTTTGATTTTTGAAGAAAAGGTATTGTTTCATTATTTTTTTAAATATACAAAATATTTTTCAAATGGAGAAAAAACCTTTAAATTTTACCTAAAAAGATCTGTTGCATAGTAAAATGTTCAATAAGTGGCTTAATATTTATTTTAAATACATCGTATTATATTTTCAATCTTTAAAAACGTTCTCCTGAAAAATCAAGTTTTTTGATTTATGACGTTCTTGAAAGGAGTGAGCGAAATATGGCATCAATATGTTTTGATCAATATCACTAGTCTGATTTTGGTTGGTTGGAAGATATTGCTTTTTAATAAAATAGGATAAATAGGAGCATTGTTGACACCCCCCCACCCCTAGATATTGACACAACTGATGTATGTGAATATTACCTGATATTATACACTTTATGAAATTTTAGACATACAATTTTCACATCACAGACACTTCCTTTTTATAACAAAGATTTTGCCTAAAGCAATGGTGCCCAACCTTTTTTGCACCGAGACCTACTTTTTAATCTTAATTTTTCACCCAATGCTGCATAGGGCACTGCATTCTATTGACGCGGTGTTATCTTGATTGATACTTAAATGAAGTCAAGGTGATCACTCGCTTAAATCTGCCATCTACTTTAAGTGAAAATAAATATGTAATAAATTCATTAAAAAATTATAAATCAGTAATTATATCAATGTCGTATCTAAATAAAGCAAAAAGAACTATGCAATATAAAGACTAGAATTTATAAATTATGTGATAAGATTTTGGATACCTATATAATTATTGTTACAGTATTCTAAAATTCTCCAACGTTGTAAAATTCGTAAGATAATTACGACGCTACAAATTCGTCCCTAAGTAGCGCCCGCTCGCGTCACTTATCAAAAATATTCTCATTCTCAGGGTTTCTGTACTACGTCACAAATTAGCAATTATACAAAAAAAACTGCACACCCAGTTTGTACCATCCTACGGGCGGTAAAAACGGGCATTGCACAAATTCGGTGATTCGATGGATGACAAATTAGATTCTTAATGCATCATCAGAACGAGACTGACTTTCACTTCAGGATTTCAAGGTTAGAACGGCTGAAGCGATTTGTCACAATTGCATCACTAATAATAATTTACTTACTTGAATTTAAATGGCGATTATTTCTTGTTAAAATATTGAAACACTCTTTTACAGTAATTGAACGGATAAAACCTGCAAAAATTGACATTATCACTTTCGTGACATAGACAACTGCCAGGTCGCGTACTCCGCAGGCGATCGCACACGACTCGTGACAGTTTCAGATAAAAGTCAGCATCAATATCGCATCGAGTAATGAAGTCTGTGCTGATAACTGGATCTAATCGAGGATTGGGCTTGGGAATGGTAAAATACCTCCTCACAGGAAAAACTCAACCTTCGTACGTTATAGCGACATGCCGAAAGCCGGAAGAAGCAAAGGTATAAACAAAAATACTTAATTGCTTGCTAAAATATTTTGCAATAAATAGAAATCTGCTTACCTATCGGTGCCATTTCCAAAACTTTATTTTAATGCCTGTTGGAAGTATTAAAACAAATTTAAAAACCGAATTTGAAATCGAATCGGCACCGACCACACTCTGTTTAGAAAACTGAGTGACTGAAATCGAACTGTGGTTTACGTCTGGTAGGAGTTTAACCGATACGTTTATTTTTTTATCTCTAGCGCCATCTTGACAAAAAGATAAATATTATCTTGCAATATTAGATTGAACTGTGAAATCTTATTTTCTAGATGCATCTAGAACATTTATGAATTATATTTACTTATTTCAACTACCTCCGTATATTATATTATCTAAACAAATACATTATCACCAAAAAAGGTCTTAAAGTTAAAGTACCTACCCATTTAGGTTGAAATAATGGAGTATATAGGTACCTACTCAAAAACTTTTTTTTCTAAATATATATATATATGTATATACACAAAACCTAGATTTTAAAAAAATGAATAAGGTTAAAGGGCTAAAAATTTTTAAATATTTATATACACAATATGGAAACCAGTTTATCATACATAGTAATATAAAAAACTATTATTTGACAAATAGATTGTTTTACGTCCCCCTGTGACTGATTTTTTTTAGGGCGTTTTACGAACACCAAGGGGACCACAAAAATGTGAGGACCACTAATATAGATAATATGATTGTTACTTTCTTTTTAGGGCAGTGGTTAGCGCATTTGGCTACCGTGCTGGAAGTCTCTGGTTTGATTCCCGCAATGATAAAAATAAATGTAATTTTACAACCCTGTAGGTACCTGAAGCGCAGGACTTCATGAGATTAATGATCATTAAGTCGATAAGTCAACGCTGCATCAGTTTGGTGCAGCACCTACTGAGTCATTGGGCATGGAAGAGGGTCAAATCTGCATCAGTCATTCTAATCTTTTTTAGACTAATGTTTTCATGCACTGTAGGCATTTTATCACCCAAATTTAAAACTGACCTATATTTTATGTCTAGTTATAAAGCTTTTTTTACCACTAACACCATGACTAGAAATGTTACTTAAAGGCTGAGGCAAAGATGGCTTAAAGTCAGTCCTCAGAAAGCAAATGTTATTATATACATTTAAAATTACTTCCTTTTATTTCATGCAATCAAAGAAAATTTTAATATCATATCTGTACCATGCATTTATTTATTTTTATTCTTATTATCTGATTTTTACTATATGTCACTACTTTGTATTTTCACAGGAACTTCGAGAACTGAAAACATCATTTAACAATTTGCACATATTAAAATTAGGTGAGTATATTGCATAAAATAACTTTTCAAAATGTATTTGGATCTCTATCTCCTATCACTTCTGCAAAGGGGATAAAAATCAAAGTAAAGCATTTTTTACATCTCAAAAGATCTCTGTGCTCTGAATGTAACTTATGGGACACAGATAATATATACTCATATAATAAAGATCTCCAGGTATAAGATCTCATATTTTCTTCTTCAATTTGACAAAATTGTAACATATTAACACACTATGGACGGGAAAGGTATTTCTACCCGTTCGGTCGATTGATAAAGGACGGGAAGGGTATTTTTACCTTCTGCGCTTGCCTCATTACAGTCAGAAAAGAAGGAAATACATATTTAATGTTTTGTATGAATACTATGTACCAATACCTTAGTTAAGGCCTTAACTTTATGCACATAATTATCAAATCCCATCGCCAGCGTATTTGGGTAGTATGTTTTCTAGGGATGGAAAGATTGATAAAGATATAGAAAGGAGAGTGAATGCTGGGAACAAAGTGAACGGTGCACTGAAATCAGTTATAGCAAATAAAAATCTATCAGCAGAAGCTAAACTGGCAGTGCACAACGGAGTCCTGGTTCCAACTCTAATGTATGGAAGTGAAACATGGAGTTGGCAAAAGAAGGATGAAAGTAGACTGAATGCAGTCAAAATGCGATCTCTCAGAAGAATGTGTAACAAAACGATGTATGATAGATGTGCGAATAGTGAAATAAGGAAGGAATGCAAAGCTGAGATAAGCATTATCGATAAAATTAAGAAAGGTGTGTTGAGATGGTTTGGACATGTAGAACGAATGAGTGAGGAAAGAACGGTAAAACAAATTTATGAGGCGAATGTTAGCGGGAAAAGAAGCAGAGGAAGACCGAGAAAAACATGGCACGATCAGGTATGCCAAATACTTGAAAGTGGTCAGGTTAGGAGTCGTAACAATCGGCGGGTATGTATGAGGAGATGCATGAACGTGGAAGAGGTACAATAAATAAAGCAATACATGTTATTTAAAATGTAGTTAACCGTGCTTCTTCTTCCCATAATCTACATTTAACGCCGCATAGGACACAATATAGGACTCGTTAAGGACTAGAGCAAAGAAAAATAACTCATCTAGATAATACCGCTCGCTAATATAATTTGTATATTGATTTTGCGTTTAATTTGTAGAACGCCATTTTAATTTATATATTAATTTTTAAATCAAATACAGATTTTTTGAGTCTACTAAGTTGTATTTTACTTTAAAAAAATCATAAAACTTCATATTGTGACAGTTGTTTTGCTTAGTTATGGCATTTTCAAACGAATGTGAAGATTAAATGGACTGACTTGATTAAATGCTATAACTAGGCGAAACAACTGTCATAATATTAATTTCATGTTTTTTTTAATAAAATACAACTATGTAGACTCAAAAAAGTCTGTATTTGATTTAAAAATTAATACATAAATAATTTGTGTTGGAATGCAAAGCACTCTTGAACATAAAAATTAAGACCCCTTTTATTTGTTAAACTTCACTCAAGCTAGTAAAACTTTTGCATTTTTAGCTTGACGCAATATGAATTTGATACATTATCTAAATTTTAAATAACATAAATTAAATTAAACAGTTAGCCATGGAGAATCTTGCACCACGACTTCATTTCATAACAACATAACAAAAAAATTGTTGGGTAATATATCCAAAATAAAACAAGGTTTGTTGGATTGAATTCTACATTTATTTATGTATTTGTTAATACGTGAAGCATTTCGTCTTCTTAGGACATTATCAAACACTCATGTGTTTGATAATGTCTTAAGAAGACGAAACGCGTCACGTATTAACATATACATAAATAAATGTACAATTCAATCCAACAAACCTTGTTTTATTTTGGATATATTACCCAACAATTCAATATGGAATTCTACCAACTGTCTGGAGTCAGCAAAAAAAATCTTAATTTCTTGCATATGGAAGTAGTTTTACAGATTTTACATAAAGTGTTTTCTTTCTCTTTTAATGACAATAAATAAATTCTCATGTTGACCACCACTGTTCTACATTATGAATTTAAATATAAATCTTGTTTACTGAAAAACCTTAACAAAAAATTCTGTGTTTACTTTTTTACATATGTACATAAATAAATATACAATATATAGTTTTACAATTCAATTTTTTTCCAGATTTATGCGATATCAATTCCTATCCTGATGTTGTGAAAGAAGTGACAAGTATAACAAAAGATAATGGGGTGAATATTTTAATAAATAATGGAGGTGTTTCATCAAAGTTTACGACACTCAGCTATGTGAAACCTGAACAAATCTTGGAAAATTTTACAATAAATACTCTAGCTCCGATAATGTTAACTAAGGTATATGCAGTTTAATTTCATTGGTGTGGCACTTTACTAACCTGAGAAGTCAGTAATTCAGCACTACTTTAATCAGAATACCAGCAGTCTAGATGTGGCGATTTTTGTCTTATTATCTATTGATATATATTTTGTTCGCCTCCATAGTGTAGTGGTTAGTGCGCTAGGCTACCATGCTGGAGGTCCCGGGTTCGATTCCCAAGAGGGTCAAAATAAATATTAATGATTTTTCAGTGTAATATTTATTTAATATGACCCTGGACTGGTACCTGAAGCGGGAGGCTGATCACCTTTCGTATTTAACGATCAAGATAACACTACTTCTATATGATGTAGTGCCCTATGTACCATTGGGTGCGGATAAGGTTTAGAAATTGGTAAATAAATTTTATTATTCTTCTAACCCTTAGCCGAACTCAATGGTACAAAGGGCACTGAATCAGTGTTATATTATTAAACCATATCCGCTCCCTAGGTGGAGCATATGGAGTCCACAAATTGTCTCCAGGCTTTTCTGTCGGCTGCCAGCTCCCTTGCACCCTCTTAAGTCAGATCCGCGTCCCGAAGTTCTGAGGAGAACTGCCGACGAATTGTCAGCAGTGGTCGTCCTTGGCGGCGCGAAACTGATGCCTTGTAAAAGAGGCAGGCTCGATTAAGGCTCTCAGGAGGCATGCGGAGTACATGGCCAAGCCAACTGAATTGCCTTTTCTTGACGACAGTTGTGACCAAGATTTGCTGCGTCCTACGCCTTATCTTTTCGTTCCTCACAAAGTCAAACCACCGCACGCCTAAAATTCTCCGCAGATACCTACTCTCAAAGCTCAGTATACGGCTGCTCTGGGCCCTTGTAAGGTGCCATGTTTCACAGCCATATACGAGAACAGGAGCCATGCTGACATTGTATAGGCGGCATTTGGTCTTCACCGACTATAAATCCGATCTCCAGATCTCTGGTGCCATTCTAGGGTGATAATAAATATGAGAGTGAGAAAATGAGCTGTATTTATTTTGTCTTCCCTGGGAATCAAACTCGGGACCTCCAACACGGTAACCAAATGCGCTGGAAGTGGAATTTTACTCACAATTAAAACATGTATCATCTTGCATACAGAAATAGCAAATTTTTTCAGTAAGTCTGTTACCTACTCACCAGACTGATTAATAAGACCCTACTGTATTTTTTAAAAAAATTGTGTATCTACCAATTTTTTATAAATAATATTGCTCTTTATTGATTTTAGCACATGTTGCCGTTGTTAAAAGTTGCATCGCAACAGAATTCAGCAATGGGCATGGGAATTCACAGAGCAGCAGTCGTGAATATGAGCTCTATTCTTGGATCTATACAAGCAAATGACAAAGGGGGATTTTACCCTTATCGCTGCTCAAAGGTTTGTATGAAATATTAATTAAGGTAGGGTTGTCATATTTTCTTCAAACCCTCTCGGGAATTGTGAAAGAAGTCAAAAACCTTCACTAGATTTTTCAGTAGTTGCCACAAAAACTCTCAGCTTGCCAGAACCCAGAATATTTAAGATTTTAGACATTTCAATATGTCGGTAGATACAATTCACCCCTTTTTATCATATTTCACAAATTTGCTTATATTATGTAGAAACAAAACTGGTTTTTGTATTATTATCAGTATTAAAATCAAAACACAACTAACGATTAATTGTTCATGATGATTAGTTAATTATACAGAATAGTATTAAAATAGGAATTCTACAAAGCAAATGCCAATTTTTTGTGATCAACTTTCTAGTATAAAAACTCATCTTTGTGAGCAATTTATATTTAGCAGGTAGGTGAGATATTTCGACTCTTGTCAGTAAAAGTTGCACAACAGGTTTGAATTGTGTCAATTGCAAAATAAATTCAAGAAATATTTATTTTCAATTAGTTTGGATGGTGGTGACTAATTTTTCATATCTATCTTCCCTATCGTTATTATCCTACTTGCAGATGAGCCTGTAAAATAGAGATTGCTGCTTATGCCTAAAAAAAGTATTTCACCAGTGCTAATTTTTTTTTACTGTTCACAGTCAGCTCTCAATGCCGCCACTCGGTCAATGAGTGTAGATTTGAAAAAGGACAACATATTAGTAGTGTCGGTTCATCCTGGTTGGGTCAAGACGGACATGGGAGGCAAGCAAGCTCCATTAGATGTCGAGACAAGCATTACAGGATTGTTCCAAACACTCGCTACTTTCAAAGAAGAAAACTCCGGGAACTTTTACCAATATGATGGACAAAAACTAGATTGGTAAAGCAAGACAGCAAACCAAATACAACAGTGGGAACATAGTGCGTCTTATCGCGTATTTCACCAAATCCGATTGTTTTACATGAGTGAAATAAATGAGTTACATCTGGAAAAACACTCATATTGTGATTATTAAATAAAATAAAAGGATAATAAAAAGATGGTAGAATAAAAATTTGTATTCATTTTTTAATTAATTTTATTGAAGTGGTAGCTTGTAATGATAATTTATTTTATCATTCTGAATGAGACCAACCAGCAAAAATAAAAACAATATAAACCATTCAGGGGTTGTATCGAGTGACATTATAAACTATTACAGTTACTGAGGACCTACACATACGAACTTGAATGCCAATGGTTAGGAAATAATGAGTAATTGTTTATAAGGATACATGTTTTATTAATCACAATTTAAATGTTTTTCTATGTAGTTGACATGACGGAATGTAGAAAATACATGTCATTCTACAACACAAAACCCTTTATCCATATTAATCATCTCTGAAAATGTAAAATTAAAAAATCCAGTCAAATTTAAAATTCAATGAAAATTCATTAAGTTTATTGCAACAAGTTATAAAGAAATGAATTTGATGCACGAATGAACCGAGAAGGAGACTAGAGAAGTAAATACATACAAGTATCCATCAGCATCTACAGAATTTTACTGTCACTTCAGGTTGAATTAGCCATTTTGGGGAAATCAAACTGAATGTAGCATCCTGTTGCACTAATAATAAGCGTGTAAAACTATGTACACAAGTCTTGTCACTGATCATACACATTATGTAGATGTACACTTAAAATGTTCTCCAATTATAATTCATTTACAAGCAACTTTAGAAAATTGGTTTTATTTTACAAATTTTTGTCTTAAAAAAAATCATCCGCACCGATATGTTTAAAAAATAAGAAGGGCCTTGGGCGAACATTGATAAGCGCATAAATTAGATCACACTATTTACAGCTCCTCATTCTCTAACCGCTGCCTACAGTCCGGGCAGTACCACTTTCCTTTAGGGGGCACCATGATCCCGACACACTCGAAGTGGAACCATTCGATGGAGCATCCCTCCGCGTCGCAGGCGATCATCTCCGAGACCTCGTCGTACGGGCAGCGACAGTAGCAGTACACGCTCTCCCCTTCTCGAGCCTGTCTCACCCCTGCTGGCCGAGGGAAGGGGAACTGTCCTACCACGGGGCGACTGGGCGCTGCCGTCGGCTCCACATACTCCTGGTTCATGTTTTCCGCTATAGGGTGATTGATTTGCAAAACACCTTCTCGACTGGAGTCAGAGTCCTCATCACTAGAACTGTAAATAGGCTCCTTCAAAATAATTTTTGGGGAAATCGCAGGTTTCGTCTCACGGGCTAAAACCTCAGCCACCAAGGGCACTTCTGGGATAACGGGTTGTTGAACCACACTCGGTGACGGCAGATCTTCTTTTCGCCATTCAAGCTTTGGAGGAAGATGCTGTTTGAGAGCGTATTCTTCATCACTCGAATAACCGTAAAATTTATTGGGTACTCTTCTTCTTTTGGAAGCTCTTTTCATATCGGCTTCACTTCTCGAGGAAGTGGTGGCGGGCAGAGAAGGTACTATCGGACTTTTATCAATCACTGTGTTGGTTTGAAGCGAGATAGTTATCTTGTTAGGTAAACTGACCGGAGTATCTTCCGGTTTGATAGTGACTTTCGGAACCGGCAGTATTGAAATGGGTGGAAGTTTTCGAGGAGGTTCTAATTTCTTAGTTTTCTTTTTCTTCTTAGTCTTGACTTTTTTCTTAGATTCCTTAACTTTCTCTATATTTTCCGGTGTGACTGGTCTACTCGAATCCAGATGTGTTCCGTTATTCACAGGTGCTACTGTAGCCAATAACATCAATTGATTTCGTTTTTCTGCCAATATTTTATTAGCTAAGCGTTGGGGATGTTCGTCATAAAAATCTTCATCAGTCTCAGTTTCATCGGTGTCGAGGTCAGTTTCCGCTACCGGTATTTCCTGGGGTTCGGGGAGTACAAACCTAGGAGGTGACTCTTCCGTGGCCATAATATCTACAGCAGAGGCATCACTATCCTTCCGCTGCGGCCGCCGCTGCCCGGAGCTGGACTCGGAGTCTGAAGAGGAGGAACTGGATGAAGAAGAGCTACTGGAAGAAGAGCAGCTGCAGTTGGAGCGGCACGAACAGCTAGAATCGCTATCGCTGCTACTATCACTGGAAGAAGAGATACTCGATTTCTTGTTTTTCTTCTTACTACTTTTCAGTTTCTTTTTAAGTTCTTTGTTTGTTCCTTCCGGTGTGCACATCCGGTTCACGTCTTCCCTGGATTCTTCTTCACTTATCGGGATTACGCAATAATCATGGTCAGAATCACACACATGTCTCGGCTTTGGAGCTTGTATTGTTTCAGTTTGTTTTTCTATTTCGGCTTGATAAATTTTAAAATTATCCCATATGTCTACTACGGGTTGTTCAGGTTTGGGTTCATCGGGAATGTCATTTTTCTTGGCCAACAGCTCAACATCATTCAAGGGCATATTATCAATATCATTAATAAGCATATTCTCAACATTAGGGTTTCCAATATCGTCTGTATTTACACTAGTTGTTCCTGCATCTGTGGTCTCTGGATTCTCCTCAGTTTTTTTATTTGAATCCGCTTCTGATTCATCGCTACTATCACTTTCTGATAAATTGAGCGCGGGTAAATTAACATCGATCAACAAATTATCTTTTTCTTTAATCTTTTTATTTTTCTTAGATTTCTTGTTCTTGGAAGGCGGAGGTTTACTTTCTAAGTCGGTGACAACTGGATCTACTTCCTTAGAAGATTGTAAAGGCGACGAAACCTTCTCGTGTTCATCAACGCAAATAGGTTGTTTGGGAGCTTCCTCCACTTTTAATTGAATCTCAGAATGTTGGATGACATGTTTTTCCAATAACTTCTTCGATATGAATTTATCGGAACAATTTTCTTTAGAACAGCAGTATGGTTGATCATTACTGTGTAATCTTTTGTGTACTTTTAACGATACCGCCTTTGTAAAGGTTAAATTGCACTCTTCGCATACAAATGAATTTGGTGGAATACAAAAATGGTAAACATGAGGCCATCTCTTTTGCAAACATTTTTTACAGAGTACACTCTCCGTGCCGTGCTTCCAAAACAAGTGTTTAGTTATATCCGGTTTGTTACGGTAAGCTATCCCGCAGCGGTAACACAAGTGGTGCAGTTTATGTTTCCAGACGTGGTTAGACAACTTGGACTGATTGTCGCACGTCTCCAGGCACACGTCGCAGGCATGGTGGCGCTTGCGCAGGTGCACCATCAGCCTGAAGGCGGAAGGGATAGAGTCGTGCTGACACAAGCAGCACCGGAACTCTATCTCGCTATTGGGTACGTATGTTCCGGGGCAGAGGTGACACAGAAGTTCGCTGTAGCTGTAGAAGTTTGATTTACACATGATGCACAGTAGTATGGTTTTCTGGTGCATTTTTCTGTTGTGCATGTAAAGGTCCTTGTGGACCGTAGTAACAAAAAAGCATTGGAAACACTCCAGAACCTGATCGTACATTTTCATATCGGTTTTTTCTTCCGTATCGTATCCTTCTAAATTGAGAAAGATATTTTCAACTTCTTGCAAACTAGACTTTATTTTAAGGACTATCGTTTCCGGCATTAATTCTTCCGCTGTAATACTGTCTACAGTAGCGGTAAACCTATGTTGAGCGATAAAATGCAAACCCAGTTGCTTAGCATTGACCGCCACTTTACGCGCGTGGTTACAATAAATGCAATTATAAACAGTACAAGTTAAAAACACCCTCAACAAGTCTTTCAAGGGGTACCTATCTAAGGGTCGGTCTAAAGTAAGTTCCGTCAGGGGAATATCTTCCCCGGCCGTCGCTATTTCTGTATCTGCCGCCGTTTCAGTCTTTTTAACAACATCCACATCCCGCACATACTCCTCCACCTCTTCACTACACACCGTATTGTCTGTAAGCAAGTTACTAGCGCCATTATCACTATTCATGTCCACATCCACCGTCAGTTTATCACTATCTTCACTCTCCGAAGAGTAATCGCTGGTCGACTCCTTCTCCGTCAGTATCTTGGGTACCTTAACAGTCAACTTGGGAACTCTATTTATCCCTTCTTTCACTTCGGGAGACACTATTTTTTGAACAATTTTTTGTATATTTTTAACTTGATATCTTTTAGGGGGTCGTCTATTACGGGGAGGGGGTTTTAATGCGGCTTTAATGGATTCGTTCCCGGTTTGAGCCATTATTGCGTCCGAAATAAGAAAACTGGGAACCGAAAGCTGATCGTGTGCGGGGGAGCCGGCACCGGTGGGTACTATATCTCTACTAATATTCTGCGGCGGTAAATTGACCGGGGAAGGTGGCCAATTATTTTCCAATACGGAATTTAAAGGGCTAGGAACATTCTCATTCTCTATTGCGTGTGCGGCAGTCAAATCAGAGGTCTGACTTAAAATAAGATCACTAAAAGGAGGTTCCAAACTACTTTCCTTATTATTATTGTTTTTTAAGACCGCACTAGGAATCTTTATACCGCTTTCTTCAGAATCTGAAAATTGAGTTACTGTAGGCGACACTTTGGAAGCTGGAGAGTTACACGCAGAATTATTCTGTAGCACTGTGGGAATCTCCCATTTGTCATCTACGGGTGGTGTCTCACGAAGCACCGCTAGGTCACCAGCAGCACCTTGTGATGAATCACTACCCTCAACCTTCTTATCAGAAATCACACCTTCCTCAGAAGTGATATTGTCAGTGGTGGATTCCCCGATGGAACTAGTTTTTTGGTCTTCCGGTGGGTTTTTTTTCCCCTTCTTTATGTCTCCCGGGCTGGATCTCTTGTGTTTATAACCCTTGGGACATTCGGGAGAATGGCTTCCTTTAACCTTACAAACGGAACACTGCTTGACGGCCTGAGCGCACTCGTGAACTATAAAATTTTCCCGCTCGGTGAAAACTTTTTCGCACTTGCAACATAATAAATAAAACGAATCGGAAAACTTGGAGGACAAGTCTTCCTTGGTCGCAAAATGATCTTCCTGGATGTTATGCTTTACCACAAGATGAGAAGCCAGCTTCTGGGCTTGAGAGAACATTCCAAAACAGAAAAGGCAAGTGTGGCGGTTGTGCACCTCCCGAATGTGCAGGAAGAGGTTCCAGTTCTCGTAGTAGGTCCCGCAGGCGGAGCACAGGTACACCTTGCGCGTGATGCGGAAGTTGGTGGCGGGCGCGGGCGCGGGGGCGGGGGCGGCGAGCGTCGCGGGCGCGGCGGCGGCGGGCGACGCGGGGGCGGCGGGCGGGCCGGCCGGCGGAGAGCAGAAGCGCTGGTGCTCCTTCAGCATGCCCAGACTCTCGAACGAGGACACGCAGCACTTGCTGCACTTGAACTTTACGGCCGGCTGCAGTCCCAAGTACTGCGCGTATTCATTCTGCTGCCCGTCTAGCTTTCTCCTCTTGTGCGCATATTTCGTCTTCTGCGAGGAGCCGCGAGAAGGAACTTGCGGTTTGAAGGGAACGAGACGCTTGTCCCGTTCCTTGTGATCTCCATTCTCCCTGGGACGCGCCCTATCCTCGTGCGGGCGCTTCAGGACTCTCCTGAAGGTGGAGTGTTGAGTGATCAAAGGTTTGGGAATTTTAGGAACGACATCGCCGTCTGAGTTGGAACCGCGGAACCCTTTATCGATTATCGAGTCTATCAGATCGCCGTCGGTGTTAGGAGCCTTCCTAAACAAATTAGATTTGTTTTGAAAAGGCGAGACCGTTTTTGATGGTTTATCGCATTTTTCTGCAGCTCCGTTCAAATTCGAGTAATAATCGGCCTTTTTATGAGATGATCCGTTATCAAATCCTTCGATATTCGTTAAGTTATCTCTCTTCGTCTGGTGACAGCTTCCATCTTCCATAATTGATCGAATATCTGCAAACAAGTTTAAGAGGTTAATCAAAGACTACAAAACGTGCAATGTGTAGTATTTTATCCAAAGTTCAGTAAACCGGGAAAGCGAAACCGAACAACGCAGACCACACATAGCAACTATACAATCGAAAGTTGCCGCGATTGCCGGTGAACGTTATTTCTACTAACCTTAAGAGTAGCGCAGAAAGGAGTAGCAAAAACAACCATTCCTGGTTATTTTCATCACACAAGTATTGTCGGAATGAAAAAAAGGCTTCGCCAACTCGAGCGGGAGCCAATTCATCCCCGTAAAATGGCGTCACCAGTGCCTGGAGTCCTCCAAAGGTATGGCTCAAACCATATTAAATGTAGAAACTAATTTCCAAAGCACGATTTAAATTAGATAACACTGCTCATCGGCCAACAAATAATGAGCTCTCGTAAAAAGTAATATCAGTAAAAAATCTTAACATAATATATAACGATGAATTCACGACCAGACGAACAACAGACGAAGACAAAATCCGCCATGGACAATAAAATTATTGAAGTTGAAAGAAATGCGATTTCTGTGTTATTCCCATAGACAAAGTATGTAGTAGGTAGGTACCTGAAATCCAAGTGAGAAATAATGAATCATTCACACAAGACAAGTTGTAACATAATTTTTAACATGTTTAATATTATGTTACATATGACAAGGGGTCTAATGTTACATATTGAAAGAGTTGATAAATAACCTCAAACTATAAAGTCAGAATTTTCTAATGTCGTCAAAGATAAATTAGTCAAAAAAAAGTCAAAAGGTTAGAAAAGGTGGAGACTGACCGGAGCATTTCGTCGTAACGTATTACGTTATGCGAGCATTCAGGCAGTCAGTACACCGAACCGAGCGCTCCATTCATAGTTTCGGATGCTCGCTGATACTTGCCGCGAGCGTTGTTATGCCGTTATGTTACGACGAAATTCTCCGGTCAGTCTCCACCTAAACGGTCAAAAGTTGTGTGAAGCTAATACATTCACAAGCTAATACAAGTATTCTGGGAATTTCCTTTAAACTAGCCTAAATAATTTAAATACTTATCCACTGCCTTATCTTACGATAGTATATCTTTTTTTTATTTGGGATTTTTATAGCGAAAACAATATATTATACAACATTAATTAACAAAACTATGGCCAATTAAAAAAATCCTCCGATAATGCTATTCTTTTGAAAGTTATGTTGGTTGGGGTGAGTGTGTGTGTGTGTGTGTGTGTGTGTGTGTGTGTGTGTGTGTGTGTGTGTGTGTGTGTGTGTGTGTGTGTGTGTGTGTGTGTGTGTGTGTGTGTGTGTGTAGTACCTATTCCATGTCAACATAAATCATCCAACAAACAGGGATTATAAACAGTTGGCTGGTTGAATAAACGGCAACGATCAATAATTCACCTAATTTCCTGCTTATGTCATTTTTTATGGAATTAGTGCTTTTCCCAAATATATCTACGTCATTTAACATTTTATTATAAGTATCCATACTGCGGTTAATTGTAGTATTTCTGGCAAAATCAGTATTACATTTAAGTACTTGAAAATATCTTGTATACTTGTTGAATCCACATCCGCCCTCTTTGTAGAGCACATGGATTCTACGAATTGACTTCAAGTTCTTCAGTCTGTTGTTGATATACATATTCCTTTGACTACCAAAATCAGATATATCGGCTTTGGGTATTCTAGCAAAAAATGCCGGATCCATCGGATCTGACGTCATGATTTATAAAAGCATCAGTTACATTTTGTACAGGATGTTAGGGATCCGCTCCTCCTTTCAGGGTTGTATAAAATTTTTAGAACTCTACCAGATATTTTTGTTGTGCGAAAGATGTTTGAAACATTTCAAAAGGTGTTTACAAATTATGATACACATTTTCCTCTTTAATTATTTTTGGTCTTTCTGGCATAATAGACCGAAAAGTCTTGGTAGCCAAAGGGTTAAGGAAGAACATGATTCGCGGTATTGTATCTGTGTGTAATTTGTTAAAGACATAGAAAGGAGAGTGAATGCTGGGAACAAAGTGAATGGTGCACTGAAATCAGTTATAGCAAATGAAAACCTATCAGCGGAAGCTAAACTGGCAGTGCACAACGGAGTCCTGGTTCCAACTCTAATGTATGGAAGTGAAACATGGAGTTGGCAAAAGAAGGATGAAAGTAGACTAAATGCAGTCGAAATGCGATCTCTCAGAACAATGTGCGGCAAAACGATGCATGATAGATGTACGAATAGTGAAATAAGGAAGGAACGCAAAGCTGAGATAAGCATTATCGATAAAATCAAGAAAGGTGTGTTGAGATGGTTTGGACATGTAGAACGAATGAGTGAGGAAAGAACGGTAAAACAAATTTATGAGGCGAATGTTAGCGGGAAAAGAAGCAGAGGAAGACCGAGAAAAACATGGCACGATCAGGTATGCCAAATACTTGAAAGTGGTTAGGTTAGGAGTCGTAACAATCGGCGGGTATGTATAAGGAGATGCATGAACGTGGAAGAGTCGAAGAATGTTTGCAAGGACAGAGTGGTGTGGCGCTCTATTCTCTCTGCCTACCCCTGCGGGAACCGGCGTGATGGTTAGTTAGTTAGTTAGTTTGTGTAATTTGTTTCTGCCCTGCTGTTTGCAATAATAAATATTGTGAACCTTTACTCGGTAGGTGGGTAGGTATGTACATTGTTAGGTCATCATTACTAGGTACCTACATCTATTGGTAGGCTTAGAAATTCTATGAAGTCTATGGTTCCAAAATTATTTTATTGTCTTTGATTGCAAAATAGATTTCATGACGGGGACTCGGGGACTCAGTTTGTGTGTGCGAATGTGTTAGAAATGAGGGAAAATGATGATGGCTGATCAGTTTCGGAAGGTGGAAACCTATTCTCCGAAATCGTCGCCCAGGGGTGCCAGGTCCCCTGTAGTTTCTCGTCAGGACTCTTCGGGTACACTCAAAACAACGATTTCTCTAGGGAAAAACCCGTCAATAGTTCACAGTGGGCCCTTCTACTTAATGAAGGAGCCTCCAGGTAAGATGATTGTACTCAGTATTTATAAAGTTGTCCTTGTAGCTATAAACGCTTCATACTACCGTGCGAGAGAAGCCGAGCTTGATTCTTGTCTCAAGAAACTTGAAAATAGTGTATTTTCATTTAATGTTTACACATGACTGATACCTTGAACGTTGAGACTCGTCGCTTTATCTTCATGTAACTCACGATAGAGGTAACATTGCATGTTGCATACCCAATTCAGACCTTATCCGCTGATTTGTGTAAATGAGAGAATGATGAAAATGAGAAAAAGTGTTTGTGTACAGTCTGATGGTATTCGCTACTATAATTTGCCTCCAGAGCATTTTTTTTATAAAATAGATTTTATGAATAAATAAATTTTATAAAGTTTTTAAAATGGGCCGCAAAGTATCTGCGAAAAGCATTCAAGAAAGACATTCTTTATTTTTTTACTTGCATTCTATTGAATCAAAGTTATTACTTGGATTCTACAATCTATATACAGCTCATGCAACACCACATAATTACTCAAAACACAACTGAGAACATAGGTGGCATATCTCGCATTCCGATATAACCAAGTTAGAGTGAGATGTGAATAGCGTCGCGTAGAGTTTTTTTTAAAGCATGAATATACATGTTTGATCGAATTGTACAATTCTCACAAAATATCATTATGTCCCCAATAAGTGGTAATTGTTCCTTTTTTCTTCATTCAATGCATAAATGTATTATGGATTAGTACCTAAAATCTGGACTTATTATTTATTACATTTATCGAGATATTAAAGTTATTACAAGCAATGTGTACTAGTTACAAATCACTGGGAAGAAAGGGTTCAACATTCAAAATATTTATAATTTAAGTTTTACTTAGTAAATACCACTTTTTTAAAAAATTTACTATGACACGTGTTTCGATGCATTCCGCATCATTTCCAAACATCGAAAAACGTGTCACAGTAGATTTGAAGAAATAGTGGTATTTATGAAGTAAAACTTAAATTAAAATGGATAGGTTTTACCACAAATCGACTGTCGAATCAATTAATGGAACTCAAAATATTGTTGAAAAGTAAAAACATACCTTAATAATTTGTGTTATATCCCCCGTTTTGCAGACAAAATATGTCTTACTAAGTATTGCACTTGCTGCCTTGTCATGCCAAAATAAACATTTATAATTACCGCACTTTTTGTTTCAAATTACAATATTATTTTCAGGAGAATGTGAACTAACGGGTGCAACTAATTTGATGGCCTATTATGGCTTAGAACATTCCTATAGCAAATTCAGCGGGAAGAAGTTAAAGGAGCAGCTGTCTTCCTTCTTGCCCAACTTGCCGGGGATCATCGACGGGCCGGGGCAGCAGGACAACAGCACCCTGCGCTCGGTGATGGACAAGCCGCCCATCGGGGGCAAGGAGCTGCTGCCCCTCTCCAGCGCGCAGCTCGCGGGCTTCCGCCTGCACCCGGGCCCGCTGCCCGAGCAGTACCGCTACGTGAACACCACCCCCGTCAAGAAGCACAAGAACAAGCACAAAAAGCACAAGCACAAGGAGGGCGGGCCCATGAGCCAGGAGACGCAGATTACAGGTACCTTTCTTATTCTACTATACGCGCTCTCCATTGAGTCCCGGTTCCAACGCTAAAGGTGGGGACTGACCGGAGTCATTTCGTGCTGACTATACGAATGCTCGCATCGTAACGTAACACATTACGATGCGAGCATTCGTATAGTCAGTACAGCGAGCTGAGCTGCTCGCCGCTCGATCTGAGTACTCCATTCGAAGTCGATGCTCGCCGCGAATGTTACGTTACGACGAAATGTGGAGGTCAGTCCCCACTTTTATACAGTGAAACCTCTCACAACGAGTAATTCGCATAATAAGCAAAAAAAATGCTCTCTTAAGGAGCGAAATTTAGCATAGCGAGTTACAAAGAAAGGGAAAGTCCCTTTTTCATAACATACACTTGTGCGCCCGGACTTCTGTGACAGTCAAAACAAAAAATGTTTCGCTTAATGAGTAAGATTTTAGACTGAATTATGCTCATTATTAGAGGTTCCACTGTTTATGTAAGTGAAACGAGGAGTTTAAAAAATAATGTAAGTAGATGGAATGAGTCGAAATGCTAAACAACAAATCACCTCACACATTCCAGATGCATCCGGTCAAGATACCCATGAGAAGAAGCACAAAAAACAAAAACGGCACGATGAAGAGAAAGAGAGAAAGAAACGGAAAAAGGAAAAAAAGCGAAAAAAACAACGCCACAGTCCAGAACATCCCGGAGGACTTACTCCCAGCCAACATTCGATAGGGTAACCCGCCCGCTCCTTCCTACTGATTGAAACCTTTTTATAAGCTATGTTAATTTATGTTAACGTGAGTGCCAGGAAAACAGTCAGGTCAAAGTCTGCTCTTAATTCCACTCCACCGTTTCTAGATAAAAAAAATAAACAGTTCAATTACAACAGATAACCACTGTTCATTGCGGGAGATGCGTTCCAGACATGGCCACGATAAGCAAAATTCGGCCATCAATAGGGGATTAAAAAAAAAATAATAATAATAATCTCAGACGTTTTATTTTTTAAAATAAACATTAAATTAAAATGTCATACGAAATTTCATTCATTCTTTTTTTTCCGCTTTGCAAAAAAGAATCTAGATTTTCTTGTTTGGCCTCTTTCCGTTTATTATGTAAAATTTATCAATTAACCCACGATAACCACATTTTACAGCACTCACACACTCATAATCTCAGTCATTTTCTTCTAACAACTGCATGCGCTGTGATTGTGAAGAGAAAAGACCTCTTTAATTATTTTACCGCACATTATGATGATTCCTGGAATTCCTGTCTACAAGACAAGTGTTGTTTAAAATACTGCATTATAATGAATCCGCACTCACTTGGGTCGCGATGAACGGAGGTGACCTGCATTTCAAAAAGGGGGGGGTTTGTATATTATTCTGTATAATTTGCAAAATCGGGCCACTTTTTAAACTGTAAACCAAAAAGTTCTGAAATGGTGGACTGTGACCTGACTTTTTTTCTTCGCGTTCACTATAGTATATTTGATTTAATACTAAGTAACTATTATTCTATTTTATATTGCAATTCTCCATTGTACACCGTGCGGATATGTGTGTACCCGGAATGTATGAAATGAGTATATCTATATGATTGTAAACATACATCATCCCTAGGCTGTCTTGACACGAGTAGTGAATTATGCAAATTGTGGTATTGGTAACTAAGGCAGAAAAAGCTTTTATGTAAATACACAAATGGATGATTTATCAGTTTTGTGAATTATTAAGAATATTTTTTAATATTATTTTTTGACATCTCATCAAAGATGAAGAAGAATATGGAAGTCTGGGCATTTACGGGGCTGACGACTGTCATAGGCTGGTTTAAGTGATCACTTTACACATGTGTAACATTCACCAATTCTACCCATTATTGACAACAACACTACTCAAATTCTTGGAAGTTCTATATATATGAACCAATTTAGAAACCTTGTTCTTGAATCACTAGAACTTCACTAGAGACATCTATTGGTGAGATGTAAAGAAGCTTTTTATTAAGCAGAAACTCTTATATATTAGTATGTGAAAAATAACTCCTATAGTTGGAGATAATCCAGATTTGTGATCAAGTATTTGGACACACTCAAAATGTTGTGAATATTTTTAAAATTTACTACCGGACACATATTCTTCTACTTATGCTATTTATTATATTATTATAAATTCAAACCATTGCTCAGATTTATTATTCGTGTCAGTTAGGCTTAAAGTGTGTGTTATCTATACTGTGTTGAATTTGATATATTGTAGAAATCAAGCTAAATTGGTCATAATATTATAGAAAAGACAATAAAACATTTCTTTGCAAAATTACTCAAATAATATAGTTAGTGAAATTACTCGGTGGAAGTTTATTGTAATTTAAATGGGATTAGTATGTTGACCATTTGATACTTTAATTCACTATTTAAAAAACTGTGTCAGCAACCATCAAAAGTATCAACCCGTCAAACAACTACGTATCTTGTTTCAAATAAAATTACTCCCAGGCCAAAAGTGCAGTGATCTCCTTTTTCTACCCAAATTAGAAAATCATTTGACATTATAACTTACCCATATCGCTCACTCCTTTCAAGAACGTCATAAATAAAAAAAACTTGATTTTTCAGAAGAACGTTTTTAAAGTTTAAAAATATAACACTATGTTTTAAAAATAAATATCAAACCACTTATTGAACTTTTTACTGTGCAACAGACCTTTTTAGGTAAAACCTGAAGGTTTTTTCTCCGTTTGAAAAATATTTAGTACATTTAAAAAAATAATTAAACAATACCTTTTCTTCAAAATGCAAAAACAACATTTTCTGCCCTGTAGCGGGTAAATATTAAGTTAAAAATATACCTCTTTTGCTGGGATATAGTACATTTTCTGGGTATTCCGAAAACATGCACAACTGAAAATTGACGATTTTTTATTTATGACATTCTTGAAAGGAGTGAGCTATGTATACAATTCTGTAGAAAGGAAGATAAAAAATGTAAAATGTGCTTTTCAAAACCAAAAAACATAATACATACTACCATTTAGCATTCAATACTGCAAATATGCAGAACATGAATTTTGAGCATAAAAAGTCAATAGCTGAATCCGAACCTGATCTGAGCTATATTTATTTTGAAAATAAATTATTGATTTCATATAAATTTAAAAATCCAATATTTTCAATGTAAGTTATTAAATTTATGTAAATTTGAAGGTCTGTCGTAACTTTTTTTAAGTTAACTTATTTTTATTGGTATGTATTATTATTTATTGCTTCAATGTTGCACATTATTCATCAACCATGAAACTTTTGGCATAGATTTAAATCAAAGTATTGAAATGTCGAATGATGATATTTTATATTGAATACATACTGTGTACCATACTTGTGTACAATACTTGTGATAGCCTTGATACTAGAGTAATAAGTAATAAATATTCATAATTCTAAATTTAGAGCTCGAGTATAAGGCGACTTCTGATTTTATGAATGGTTTGTGTATTTGAAAAAAATTACTCTATTTCAACGCCAATACAGAATTTGTTCATGGTTATTATGTTATGAATATTATGTACATTATTTGTAATGAGCAAGAAGTATGTATAAATATTAACTTTTTTCAGTTCTATAGCTTAATTTCTTTACCGTATCACTAAACTTAAAAGTAGAAAAATTAAACCAACTGTTTTTGGGTACAAAATTGGACCACTGAACCATGAAATATATTTGATGAAATTATAAAAATTTTGTTTTATTTCATCTGTAAAAATGCATTTCAGTGTATTACATCAAAATTAAATATTAAATATGGATACACTGAACACTCTACAGTTTAAAAAAAAACCACTATTTTGAAATGACATAATACAAATAAAAAACATTTATTTAACAATGCTTTACAGTAATTTGAAATTTCCTATGTCCCTCGCATGTACTACTCAGTACTGTGCGGAAAGGGGCTAGTTGAATGATTTTCGTTACCTTTGATTTTAATTAAAGTATTAAATAAAATTAGAATACAATAAGCGTTAATTTTGATATCCTGAATTGATTTTTATACGAGGAAACCTATCCACCATACTTTATTTTTATTGTAGTTTCCCTCTTTTACATGGTATCACATGTAACATATCTACCGTGTCAATGGAGAGTTCAGTATATACATATTGGCAAACCATCTCCAACACATACATATATAGATGAATGAACAATACAATCGATTGCATAATTGTTTCTTACCCTTTTTTATTTAAATTGTCAATATATATGTATATAAATAGTTGTAATTTATACATAATATGAAAAGCCTTGAATAGACCTAGTTCATAACATGTAGATTTCTGGAAGAATGAAATATATTCCAATAGGTGTAAAATATTAAAATTACAATACCCATGTGACAAAAACTGTTTTGTGAATGATGATTTATTATTATGTTAATTGTAAGTTCAGTATTTCTATAAATTATACTTATGTAAGATGAAATTATGTTAGATGAATTGTTTTAACAAAATAAAGATTCTGGTTCCGTTAAACTGAGTATCCACCACGTTAGCAAACATTTAGTGCTTTGTGGGTTTTCAATATAGACAATTTTGTTCCAACAACTGCAAAACACGCATGTTGCTGCTTCTCAGTGTGCATCTGGCAAATGTTTCATCTGAGTTATAGATAAGTGCTGCTGTACATTTAATTTTATTGCGTTATTTGGCAGAGTATTAAAAAAGGCCCCTTGTTTTCAGGTGATTTTTACAAAAACAGTTAAATATTATCTACTATTAGACCAAATATAACAACAAGTACACACATTTTTCTTCCAACTTATTCATTACAAATTGTCTTGCAAAGCGTGTCACTACGCATAATTGCCGCTAGCATTCACACGTGCACTGCTCTTCTCCGTATTCGGTGTTGGATCCAACTGAGAAAGACCACCCTCGATGGAGCGCGAACCTTTGTACGCTCGTAGTGCATGAATATATCCACTGGTAGCAAACAAGGGGCGCTACATATCTCAGATATATTCATATTCCTGCGAAAAAACATTACACTTTTTTCGCACTGTTGTTTTCATTGATGAAATCTTTTGATTACCAAGCCGTTAAAAACATTTGTAAGTTTTTATTTATTTTTCTAATCGATTCATTCGAAACATTCTTTCAGAACCAAAAAATATTTTTGTTATGAAGTAATTCAGATTGGTTAATTACCAACCCAAAATAATGTACATAAATGAGCTAAAAATAATTTATGATTATATTTTTTATTACTTAAAATTCCCAAGGACCTTTGCAACTTTATTACAATTGATATATTACCAATACATATTGCCAAACAAGGTTTTTGTTGTTGTTGCTTAGTTATTATTATAATTTTGATTATATACTTCAGCAAGTAATATAAGAATGATTAAAGAAAACACTTCGTTTTTTACCACTTGAGTTTTATTATAGACTACATGTTTCAGAAGTTAAACTTCCATCATTCAGGTCTGTATAATAACTAAAATATAAAAAATATATACAGACCTGAATGATGGAAGTTTAACTTCTGAAACATGTAGTCTATAATAAAACTCAAATGGTAAAAAACGAAGTGTTTTCTTTAATCATTGTAACATGTCTTACCACAAAGTTAATGCCGAAACAATAAATAAAATAAAAGTAATATAAGCATTATTTAAAATGTATTTCAATTGTGACAAATTGAGAATAAAATTTATTTTGTGGAAATGGAAGTGCCTTTACTTAACTGGTATGATAGTTCGCCTACCATGTACCATGTGTCCGGGGGGTGGGGGATAAATGGAGGTTAATAAGATGGGGAAACAAGAAATACAATGGTGATATTGTGTTACAAATTTATTATACATATTTACGGTACAATTCATTTTCCAAAGTTATCAGAATAAATTAGTAACATCAGCACCTATACATTTTCCATGTACGCTTGTAAAATAAATAAAATAAAAAGCTTTTGATTAAGAATGTCTTTGTGATGAATAGGCACACAAAGTGAATTGGCTAAGGTATTTAAATTCACAGTTAATTGGGAACTTCTATTACGTACAAAGATATACAAACAAGTTAAATAAGTTAACTAATATATAAGTATGTTACATGGATGCGGTTACCGAGACTAAATTATACAGTTTAAGGTTAACAGGTAGAAATGCAATCGGGCATTACGTAGATATAAATATATACACATATACTCGGTGTTATTAACAGTGGAATTGTTAACGCATTCATCAAACTAAATTGACAGTACCTTAAAAACAAGGAATATATTATTATGTAATTGGCAAAATAACAAATCTTCACATGTATTATGGACACAATTTACTTCATTTTTCATATATAAAAACTACCCATTCAATTGTATTATACCAAATAATATATGGCTCGTGTATCCATCACAACACCTGCCAGAGGCCGAACATTCACTTTCAGTATAAACATATAAAACACATCAGTCGTATTATGATTAGTGGTCATTGTGAGGACATGACACTTGTCAGAGTTCCTTGAGCAGAGCGGACTTGGCATTCTTCAGTTTATCTAGCCGTTTGTTTAGGTGAGTGTTTTCTGTCTCTAATTCCTCCACTCGGCTCAGCGCTTCGCGTGCCTGAAACATAACCAATGTCGTGAGAACTCGCCGCAATCCCGGTGGACCGTGTTACGAGACAAAAAGCCCCGCTTGTACTCGACCAACCCACAAAGGCGTCTTTGCATTATACTGCAGACCGCGGAAGCGACTATTCTTAAGCGGAGATGACCAACTCATCCCCGCATCTTCCTGCTACCGAATATTATAAAACAAATGCTGTATGGAATAAGATCATGCACTCCAAGCTTAACAGCGGCTTACAGACACATAAGCAACTTGACAGAGGCTGGTGTTGTATAGATAATAAAAATACATAAAGCAATAATACTTTCATCTCTTTTGAAGGAAATACTACGATTAAATAAGTCAAATGGATTATGGCGAAACTGATGAAGATAAAAGTATGCGTGACAAGAAAATAGTATCCAAAAGATATACTTCGTATAATGCAAAGTAATTTCACAAAGTTGGACATACAAATAGAACATTCGGTACTGCATTTCAACAGCTTTCCGTCTACTTTTCCCTCGGATCTAGCACTCCATCGTATGAAATGTGCATATGCATTAAATGTTGTAGAGTTGTAGCACAAAACTAACATGTATATTTTGAAAGCCTGTACAATTAATTTGGTTTGATATGTAGTCAAAATCATGTTAGAAATAATCATAGAATACAAAATTTGTGTCACTCATTAGTTTGTGAGACAAGTTGTGTACGTCATTGGACAGTATCACAAGGTTTATCTACAATATCGTCCCCGTCCAGGCAAAAGCAACTTGCTAAGGTGACCTTCACTAACCCATAATATAAGAGACACCATCTTTATAACTCGCTTGTTCATTGAATAAGTGCAATTTGAAAGTAGAAAAACAAAATAATAATTATAGGTCTAGCGACTTTTAGGTGAACTGGGACAATACATGTTTTATAAGCTAACAAATTGCATAATAAATATAAGTACATACATAAATATATATACAGAGGGAGGGAATCATTCCTAAAAAGATGTGTGGTTTGTAATCGTTGCAGGTGAATATAATTAAATGCGTAATAAACAGGGGTAAGAACTCCAAAACCAAACAAATAACACGCAGTAAAACATAATACAACAAACTTCTCGAGATAATTCTAGAATCAGCTCTCCGGACCTGTGTGGAGTGGGAGGTGTGGTATAATTAATTAGACACTCGGTCATGCAACCGCTCGCATCTCTTTGTCAATGCGATCTCGTTTGCCTCCAGTAAACGGATGCGTTCCTCCGCATTTCCCATCTACAATTCAGGGAAGAAAAGAAAAACACCATTCAAGTAATTCAATCATAAATGTGCAAGGTCTTGTGTGGATCTAAATAAGTTATATGCGGGATAAAGTTTCACATTATTATTAATTAAAATATACTGCCATACTAAGGAGTCCAGAGAGGGTAATCCAACTATTAGATTCAGATTCTAGAGTTTTTTTTATAAAGAACTGTTCAAAAATTTAAGTCATACCTGATATTTTTTTCATGATAGTAAAATAAAAAACAATGCATTTTCGACATTATTTTGGGGTTGAACTGTGTATGGGCTTTCTTCAGGGCACAAAATTGTGTAAAGAGTGAAGTTTAATTGTTATACCAATGTAGCATAAAAAATATCTTTGATTTGTGACTGAAAATGTACATTACGCCCTTGAGGTAGTATTTTACGAAAATGACGCTATACAAACTATCCAAATTTATTATTATTATTATTCATAATAAAACAATGTGATTGTAAAGAAACAGCTACACATACATAGTTTATTTTGGAATCCTTACTCAAAATTATTCATGATATGTTTAAAATGTTAACAAAGTATAATATTCAACCAAGAAAAGCTAAATATTGAAGGGCTATTAATTGATATGATTTGCTTCAAATGTAGTTACCCCCTCTGTGACTAGTGATTTTTCCATTTTTATGAAGAAAGAGGCATCTCCATATTTTGAGCGTCTACATCCCACTATCTTTTTTGCTGCAGTTATCATTTATTTGTGTACAAACTTTTTGTATTCATGACGTTACAACAATTAACTTTTTGAAGATGTCACTCTCATAAGGATGGCAGTATTTTTACAGCCCCATTAATGACACAAATCAAGATGAGATATATTTAGATAACTAAATGCTTTATACATATAGCAATATCTGAAAACCTACTCTTTTGATTTGCATCACTCTGGCTAATAAGTATAATACATACGAGGGGCGTCTGGTATATTTTAGGCATCGATATGAAGCAGTACAGCTATGAGTGAATCTCGTAGTATCACTCATAACTAATATTAATACCGAGTTTCATAGCAATCTAATGATTAGTCATCAAATAGCTCTAGCCAAAACACAAGCAAGTTAAGTCCTAGTGCCAAGTTTAACAAAATGTAGTACTGCAGTACTGGTCATCATGGTGCACCGTGATAAACTCATTCAATTCCTTACGTCAAAAGTCTTTACCCTTATACACATTCCAATAATAGATTAAACGCCCCTCATATATATAAGATGTTAAATTATTTAAGTACACGGGAAATAACCAAGGCATCAAATCAATAATATGAATTCAGTGTACCCTAAATATTAATTAACTCCCAATTCCTTCCAGAAGTCAATTGCAATTTCCTGAAATAACAAATACATAATGTTGTAACATCGGATACATGACGCAACACCGATTCCATCTTTGCATTAATATATAACACATAAAATATCATATTTTGTTTGAATTTGGACATGCTCTGTGGTGCGTCATAATTTGTATTTATTCTTGTAATATTGGCAATAATACAAGTATCGAGCCAACTTCATTAAAAATCTATATAATTTTATTATGAGGCACCGTCAAATTAAACCCTGCCCTCCAGCCATTTATCTCTGATAAACCTGGCTAACAAGTGTATAATTATTTAAAATGTATTATGTAAATATTTATTGGTGGACTTGTATATTGTTCTGTCTGCCTCCATAGTGTACTGACTCCACATTTGGCTATTATGCTAGATGTCCCGGGATAGATTCCCAGGGATATCGAGATAAATAAAAAGTGTTTTTTTTTCCACTCTAATATTGATTTAATATTACCCTGGACTGGTACCTGAAGCGTAAGACCGATCACCTCTCCTTCATGTAATTAACAATTGACTAAACATTGCATCAATTTGAGGCAATGTCCTATGTACCTTTGGGTGCGGTTGAGGTGAGAAGAATGTATGTTGCTAGACTTAATAAATACCATTTTTGACTTCAAACATTATTTTTTTTAACCAGGAAATGATTTCATCATAAAATATGCGCATTGTCCATCTGATTTGCTCAAATGTTTAAGAATAGTAATTGCTATTTATTAGGCAGAAGGCTAGTGTCAAAATATACACCAGTGAACTTCAATCACTATAATGACTATCAACAGTGCTAACTAGGCAGCACCCGAAATACCTAACTTGCCAGAGCAAGAGGGCAGAATGGTCAAACATTTGCAGTGTTGTCAACTGTATTTCCACACAAATACTACCATCTGAAAATTTTAAATCTCTAAGAAAGTCCGCCTCCGTAGTGTCAGCACGCTCGGCTACCGTTCTGGAGGTCCCGGGTTCGATTCCCAGAAGGGGGTCTAATAAATATAAGTGATTTTTTTATTTTAATATTTATTTAACATTACCCTGGACTGGTACCTGAAGTGGAGGGCTGATCACCTTTCCTTCGTGCGTTAACGATCAAGATAACACTGCGTTTATATGATGCAGTGCCCTATGCACCATTGGGGTGCGGATAAGGGTTCGAACGAACGAAGAAATAGATACAATTTACAAATCACCACTAGAACTTACTTTATAAAATAGAAAAATGTACTAATGAGGTACACATCATGTCATTTTGTACATTACAATAAATTTATCAAAATAATTAGTGCATCACATGCCCGCCTCCGTAGTATAATGGTAAGCGCGCTTGGCTACCATACTGGAGGGCCCAGGTTCGATTCCCAAGGGGGGACAAGTAATTATAAGTAATTTTTTTCACACTAATATTTACTCAATATAACCCGCGACTTGTACTAGTACCTTGAAGCGGAGGGGTGAACACCTTTCCTTAATGTGTCAACGATCAAGATAATAATAATATATATGCAGTGCCCTATGCACCATCGGGTATAGATAAGGGTTTGACGAATAAGAAGAAGTATGACATCAAACAAATAACAGTATGATGAATTAATTTTTCTCTTTAACATTTTGATCTGGGGATGCTGGATTTTTGTAAAATTTTGTAATATATTCAAATGGTTCTATACCTCCCGCTGAAGTTTCCGTCGGTCACACTTGAGTTCATCCTCAACTCTCTCAGCCTGTTCCGCCGCGGTGCGGAAGCGGAGCACCTGGCTCTCGAGGCGTGCCACGGTGGCCTGAAGGGTCAGCACGTCCTGCTCCGCTTTGCAGGCCCTGAATTTGTAGTCGGCGACCAGTTTTGAATTTTCTCCTAAAAAGACGCCATGTTTTATTAAAGACTAATACTGAGAAAATGAAAGAGAAATACATATGTGCGCAGTAGTTACTTATACTAAAAGTAAAAAGTGTTGTGGATAATTATTATTTTTTGACATCTCATCAAAGATGAAGAAGAATATGGAAGTCTGGGCATTTACGGGGCTGACGACCGTCATAGGCTGGTTTAAGTGATCACTTTACACACGTGTAACATTCACCAATTCTACCCTTTATTGACAACCACACTACTCAAATCCTTGGAAGTTCTATATATATGAACCAATTTAGAAACCTTGTTCTTGAATCACTAGAACTTCACTAGAGACATCTATTGGTGAGATGTAAAGAAGCTTTTTATTAAGCAGAAACTCTTATATTAGTATGTTGTGGATAATGCGTGAGGTAGGTTATTTAGAATAATAAAACAAGTTCTAAGAACCTGCTGACGAATTACAGGTAATGTAATTTAGCGGGCTTTCCGATTTTGTATATCTTATTTTTATTAACGTAAGGAATATTTATTAGTGTAAGGTTATTTTTATTAACATTAAGTATAAACATTTCTTTACATAAGAAAAAATTTGGAACTTACCATTTGGTAGTTTCCTTATGTAAAAAAAAAATATTTTAAAAATACACTAATAGACTTACGTTGGTGATCAAAAGAATCAGAGTCGCTATCATCCGAGCCATTGATGGGTCCGTTATGTGAAGAGTTATGTACAGTGGACTTCTTCTTAGATCTTTCTTCTTCCAACTGCACCTTCAGTTGTTTCACTTCATTTTCTAGACTCTGTCTCTCGGAGCACAGGTTCTTCAACCGTACATCTAAACAGGGGAAATATGCAGTTTAAAAATTGGTATTTAAAAATTAAATTGAGATAGTTGAAATTTTACTCGAGGTTGTATTAATTCAAGAAAGGGCAGATTATATAAGGTAGAAGAAAGTTTACATCACATCGTAGGATTAAATAACATTAAATTAGGACCAAATACATAGCACCAAAGTAGGGCCGAATTAAACAAGTAAGACTAAATAACTTCAATGTAGCACTAAAGTGGGGATGTAGTACCATAGAAATTCAAATAACCATGAAGTAAATCAGTGCTTTGATATCTAGTGTGATGGTGGAAGTTTTTGGTAAGGGAAGGGTAATTAACTATGAGTATTTCAATGTTTAGAATTTAGTACATAAACCCTTATTTATTTATTTATTGGAAATCAACAGCCATTAACAAAAATAATATAATTATGCAATATAAGGAGCCGATGATGAGGCCAGATACTGATTTCACATTTTATACAACAATATATAATATATATAACAACAAGAAAGAGTGAAAATACTATTAAGCTCAAAATAAAATGTGTTTGCCTGATGTGGCGTGTGGTGTGGTGTGTTCTATTAGTGTGTTTTGTGTTAGAGTAAAGAGTGTGCTAGGCCTAGAGTTATAGTCGTGAATTATCCGTAAGCAGAGTTCCGAACATGCTTCGCACATTGAACCCTATACTGAATCCAATGCTTAAAACATAACCAAGAACTCAGCCCAGATCATCTCCACGACCACAACCCACAGCCTAAGTGTGTAAAGATGCATCTTGCTCAGTTAGCACTCTTATAATATTCTGTTTGAATTTATTTTTTTTGGAAGCGATGATGACAAGGTTTTTGTTGAAACTGGTTGGATAAAGTGTACCAATAAAAAGTGGTTAAAACAAAGTTGTTGTATTTTATAAAGTTTATAAAATGTGCCACAAAGTAACATTCAAGAAAAACATTAAAGAAAATATCTATCATGTTTACAATACTGACCCAGCGTCCCCTCCCCTCCGGTGCCCTCTCCCAGCGCGAGGCTGGACACCAGCGTGGGCACGCCCTCCAGCAGGTGGATCTCCAGCCCCGCCTGCTGGATGCACGTGTCGCGCATGGCCAGCGCCGCGCCGCTCCGCTGCAGCTCCTCCCTCGTGGCCCGGCACTCGCGGCTCAGCGACTCAAACGCCCGGCACTTGTCCTTGTGCTCTCTCTGTAATCACACAACGATATCCGTCAACCTTGCTTCTGGTAATGATGACTTGGCTCCGCAGACTGCACCTACACCCGTCTACCCCAGAGTTTGGCAAACCAAGTACGGTAATGCCCAAAGGCACTGTTGGATGTATTCTTGCATACAATAAATAAATATTCCTTTTTAAAAATAAATCATGTATTTTTCAATTGATGCCACTGTTAGATGGTACAGGAAACATTTGATTATTTAAATTTGACAAAACATTTCACCCAAAAATTTGTACAAAATAATGAAAGAAATATATCTTCTAACCCCTATCCGCACTCAATGGTGCATAGGGCACTGGATCATATAGAAACAGTGTTATCTTGATCTTTAATTACACAAAAGATAGGTGATCAGCTCTGGGCTTCAGGTGCCAGTCCAGGGTGACATTAAATAATTACATATTAGACTGAAAAATCACAAATATTTATTTTGACCCTCTTGGGAATCAAACCGGGATCTCCACCATGGTAGCCTAGCGCACCAACCACTACACTATGGAGACGGACATATATAGTAAAATAATATCATATATTCTTTCCCACAAATTTCTCTCAATTGATTTTATTTACTTTCTAACACTGTTTTTATTATACTGTCCACTTTTTTTACTTTAATATTGATCTGGACAATTATACAATTTAGCTAGTATAACTACAAAACATTCAATTTACAATATAATAACAAAGAAAAGGACATACAACTACTTTATGTGATTGAACTGAATAAACTTGAATATAATAAACAAGGAAATAACAATTCTAAAAATAAAATAAACAAAAATATGAAAAACAAAAAACACAATAAATAATCATATTTTGATAAAAATCAAGATTTTCCAAATTTGAAATACAAAATATTTGTCGCAATTAGATGCCATTAATTATATTTTTTGCAAACTTTTACTATCTGATGTTCTTTTATAGAGTTAAATAGTTACCTGCAGTTGTGTATACTGTTCTTGTAAATCTTCTAGTTTATCCTTCAGTAATTCCAGTTGATATGAAAATGATGCTTTATCATTATCCAACTGCGCATTGAGAATCATCGCCTTTCTGAATTTCTCTTCTACTTCTTTTAACTCGTGCTGTAAAAATAAATTAAAAACAATTTGATCTCAAATGATTTTTAAAAATAGTATGACCCGCAAAGCCTTTAATTTAGAGGTTTGTATGCAGGTAATATATAGAAATAGGAATAGTAGATATGAAAAATAAATACACTCATATCAATTGAAAATAAATCTTTACTGAATTTATTTTTGCGATTGGCAGGAATCGAACCCGCATCTACTCGAGTATGCCACGGCAAATTATATGTAACTAATTAATATTATAAATTAAGTCAATTTACTAACTGGGCGCAGAGTGCTAGAAAATAGGAAGTAAGTTGTCACACGGTGGGGAATCTAACAAACCCTGGACTTGTATACCGTAAAAGCGCAAATCTATGGACCAAATAATTTTGTGTTGATGTTTTAGTATCAATATAAAATGTAATACTAAAACATAACAAACGAATCTACTTATTAGGGACATATTATGATCAAAGCATAAATTTAAACATGACATATTTTTCTTCAAATATATATGCATTTTATATATAAATAAATTATTACATAAAAATATTATTTGTAAGAAAATAGGAAAAAGTACTCTCTTTTGTTTCTGTTTTAACCCCTTACGGTGGCTTAATTAAATAGAACTATTTTTTTAAATATTTCATTGGTGACAAGGCCTTGGTTGGACCAGTCTAATAATATTGGTTATGACTATATAACTATGCAGTTGGTGTTTTATTATTTAATAGTAAAACTTAAACGAAGTCATGGGCTGCTCGACGTATGAGGAGCTAAAGAGGGCTTCCGAAAATAGACGAGAATGGCGAAGGAGAGGTCTTCTGTTGCTGCAGACCAATCCGCAGGATTGAGACCAGAGGAAAAGTAAAGTAATTATTAGTCAATAAATTATTTCAGCTAACAAACATATGGTGTTAATAAAATATGAGAGGAGTTTTTCTTCTGTGATCGCAATCCTATGGATTGGTGGTCTGCAGCATCAAATGACACCTCCTTCGCCATTCCGGTTTATTATACGAAACCCTCTTCAGCTCCTCATACGTTGAACAGCCCTAATCCTCGTATAAAGTCCTCGTATAGTTGCAAAGATATTCGCGGCGTGGGCGTCCTCTGGCGTTTGTTCTCTCGATCGTTCCCTCTATTTTCAGGTGCAGGAAACCCTCATGTCTTAACACGTGACCGATCCATTTGGCGCGTCTCTTTGATATAATTGCGAGTAGGTGCCTTCTTTCTTTGATTATTCGTAGTACCTCATAATTCGAGATTACTAATAGAGAAGAGTTATTTACCCTAATATCTCTAATGCTCCCCATTTCTTCCAGAGAATCCTCGGAACTCCGTCGGGAAGAGTGATAGTTTCCCGAGGACGGAGCACTGGTGACAACCCTCGCCGCCACCCGCGACACGCGTGTTGGTGTGTCTGGAAAGTGGATATATATTTTTTCACTCATAGTACAGTGTGCATAATTCAACATATCGCTCACTCCTTTCAACAACGTCATATATCTAAAAACGTGATTTTTCTGGAGATCGTTTTTAAAGTTATATATAATGAAATGTATTAAAAATAAATATCAAGCCACTTATTGAACTTTCAACTGTGCAACAGATCTTTTTAGGTAAAACCTGAATGTTTTTTCTCTATTTGAAAAATATTTATTTTATTAAAAAAAAATATTTTACATTTTCTTCAAAATGCAAAACAACACTTTCTGCCCTGTAGCGGGTAAATATTAAGTTTAAAAAATGCCGCTCTTGCTGGGATATAGTACATTTTCTGGGCATTCCGAAAACATGAACAACTGAAAATTGACAATTTTTTATATGACGTTGCTGAAAGGAGTGAGCGATATGTAAGACTTACAATATATACACAGACAGATTCAGACACAAAATATTGACAAATAACCGAGTTTTATTAATACACTAACTTTGAAAAACTAATTACAAATACAGGGTATGTACTGTATGGCCTGGTTTTCACATTCATACTGATTGCACTAGCACAGCTCACCGAATGGTTGTCTTGAGGTCTATAATTGCTGGATTATTCCTGTCAGGGACTTCTCAAACTGTATTTTTAGTTTTTTTTGACCTGCCAAGTTTCAATTTACTGGATTTGTAGGACTTGAAGTGTGAGACTATAGTGACTCTATTGTACTCATAATAAAAGAGATGTTTCATAATATATCCAATATTACACTTTATTTAAGGACCCACTACTTACTAATCAGATATTATATGAGGAGGAATTAGTAATAATTTTTGAGGTCGACAAATTGATTTCTTATTACATTTTAATAATAAATTAAGTCCAAACATAAGTTACTGTAAAATCAGCAAATCAGCATACGGTTTTGTGAAAAATGAACATCGATTTCTCTGGTTTACATAGAATTCAGATACCTTTTCTATGCTTTGTTTTCTTGACAGTTCACTTTTACAAGAGTGGTCAAACTCAAATATTATCTGGTCGACGCTGTGAGTTGTGTGTTGTGCGTTCATTGAAACCAGAATAGCATGAATAGTATAGCATATTATAAAATAATGAAAGTAAATAAAAGTGCATCGACCATTATAGTGCTGAGAGTTGAATTTTTGACTTTGTAATCCTAATTCGAAATTGCGGATGGTTGAATTTTTGACTCTGGCATCAGCGTGTTTTTAGCGGTTAACTTTGAAGGTCGTGTCACAGTGTGCGTGATTAAAGCAATTTATTTTATGAATTGTTTTGACAAATAAACAAATATTTAATTTTTTTAATAATATATATGTATTTATATTCCATCCCTTACAATGTCAATGTTTTGGGTTGGAAAAATTACCAGGGAGTAAGGTAAGACAGTGTGATATCTACAATAAGGACGGAAAAGGAAAATCACAAACAGGGCTCATTTGCATGCGCTGTAAGAGGGGATGTGTACATGATGTATGTCTGGAGAAACATATTTGTGGATGATTATTATTTTTTTAATACATTTTTAGATAATAAATTGTCATCAATATTGTGATAATGTTATTTTATATGTGTAGCATGATAAGCCCTTTATAAATATCAGAAAGAAATACAATATTTGGTTGATATTCAATATAAATTTTCATTATTTTGTGTATGTGCCGTAAAAATAATCTTTAGTGTAAATATTGCTTCAGTTCTATTCCTATAGTATGCGGAAAATTGTTCTATACTAAAATGGTCATGACGTTCAGTTATAGGATATAGAAAAAGAATATATCGACGCCCCTTACGTAAAGTACTCTATCTGCAAATCTGTTACTTTACAGGAGACAGCTTAGAAGATTTTTTCAACGCATTCTTTTTTATTAATTTACGGTTTTATCTGAAATTCTAAACTAGTATTATTCATTCAAAAACATGATAAAATAATGTATTGAATCGTCTTAAAAATTTATGCTTTGTCAAAATTAAGTAGTTAGCGTTTAAGGAGCTCAGTTCATTTTGAAAATTCAATGAAGATAGCGTCTTATACGCCTGAAAACTAGGCGTATTTTTTTAATATTTTTTACACAAATACACCAAATATCTCAAAATTGACAAAAATGTAGTTAGAGCACTTTACGTCGAAATATATTGACCTTCTTTAGTTGATTTGGCATACCTGTATGCATGTCGTAGACCCGGTCTGCATTTTCCTCTTGTTCTTTCTGCTGCCTCTCCAGTTCCCTCATCCGTATCTCCCGCGCCTCCGCTCGCGCCGCTCTCCGCGCCGCCAGACGAGCCTCCGCCTGTAACACGCAATACTCTATTAACAAACCTATCCTTAACCGCTTCTGAGCCAAGAGCGAGATATCTCGCATTCTTGGCCGTGCCCAACAGGCCGGCCATAGAAAAATAGCGAGAAAAGTCGCTATTCTTTGAGCCTCTGTATCATACATATGTCCCGTTTTTTTATTAATTAAAAAAATGGAACACACAGAGACATCTATTGGGATGATTTTGTAGTACTTCAATAAACAGACGAAATTACAGTTTTCTGATATTATCGATTTTACAGAGATCCACCCACGAGCTTTGTTTGACAGACAAGAGAGTTACTAAAATAGGGTTGTCAATTTTCGCGCGTATATTGCCGATATCTGTCGCGCGTCAATAATTTTAGTATGATCTATTGACTACAGCATGTCCAACGATGTACTCTATATCTCACTTAAATTGAAGGACTGAGGTCTTAAAATGTAACAGGATAAAAATTTCACTTTTTTGTTATTAGGAACAGACTAAAACAGAGGAAGTTCTTCTTCTTCTTCTCTAGCCTTCTGTTTTCCACTGATATAGGCTTCTTCCGTATCCTTCCATTTCCTTCGGTCGGTTAACCGAACTGACCGAGGAAGTTCATCATAGTCATATTATTATACCTGACGGGGCCAGAGTTAGAATGAATATTATTCGGAACATTGTTTGCATTGCGAGTATTTAAAACTTATTTATTTATCTTATTTTATTTAAACTTCATGTGCAGAAAATAAATAAGTACATTGGCGGGCTTATTGCTAAAAAGCAATATCTTCCAACCAACCAAAAACAGACTAGTGATATTGATCAAAACGTATTGATATCATTTTTAGCTGTTTGCAATCCGAGTGTAGATAGTACTTGAACATTAAAAAAAAACATAAATTACAACTTAACATATAAAAAAACTTAAATTGCAAAACATGATAATAAGGAGGGCAAAAGAATAAGGGAGTTTAAGGAAGGAGGAAGAGGGAAAAACTAAGGGAGGAAGTTTGATAGACAGTTGATTCTAATGATAAAAAGACTTAATAAATAGCTAACTAATAGATAATTTATAACTTTATTATCATTTTAAAACCTGTACATAAATGCACCCTGGGTCATTGAAATTATCGCATCCTACAGTCTCAATTCTGAATTCTTCAAGGCATTGTGTTTTACAAAATAATTGTATACATTATTAAGTCATACATTATATTTTATTTTGTCAATTGTGGGGAACATTGAGACGAAATAAAATATGTTTTCAGTTGGTAATCAAAAAAATTAAAAATATATACATGTTTGTGTTTTCAATTATTTTTTATGAATTTTTTTTTTGCGATAAGATATCACAAATTGTTAGTGGAAATTTTTCATGTAAATCATGCTGCATTTCCTGAAAACTGTTATCAGAGTTTGGAACAAAAAATAGGTAATCAAACCGAAGCAGTATGAATATTATTAAATTCCATTGGGATAGCTCATAGAAAGAAAGAAAAAAAGTTTAGTAAGAGCTTTGTCCTATTGAATTACACTCTTGTCTGACGATATCTCAAGTAAAGAAGAAAGAAATCGACAATTTAAAAAAATACTCAATACTAAATCATGTGCTGATTATTAAGGGTAGGTGGAATGCAGACTTTTATTCAGACAAATTATTTTTATAAAAAATAATGATTAATCTATTTCTAGTATATATTTGACAAAGTATAGAGAAAAATAATTAAAACAATTTGAATTCGCTAAATATTGCTGAAAAATTAACTGCCTAGTTCAGGACTCAAACCTGAGTCTTTTGTCATGTAGCCATGAACTAAATAGACGCTTTTCTCAGACGAAAATTTTGTTAATGACACTTTATGGTTGAATGTAATTTATTTTGAATAATATTTGATATTTTATTTATAGATAAACAAAAAATATTAATCACGTTTTTATTCATTTTAAAAGCATTTTTATTTGCGATTTTATACAACTACATGTCATTTATTAAAAATGTATGTAATATGATATGAAAAACTATTTTAATTTTGCATAGATATTTGGTAATGTTTTTCTTTTCAATGCTTTTCAATTGTTTTTATTAATTAATGTTTTCAATTATTTATTAATGGAAAATTGCTTAGAAAACAACTTATGAGAGTAAAAATAGAGCAGCAACATCTTTTGTTAAAATGCAGAGCGTAAACAAAACAATGGAAATGTAGTAAGTGAAACCAAATAATTAGTGAACCAACGAAATCAACAAAGGTATTTATTTATTTACCTGTTAATAAAATAAAGGCACAGCTATCAAGATTAGTTGAAAGATTTTATCATGACTGACTAAATTCCCAAAGTACCTAACCGAATCATAAATGGTCACTAACTATTTATTAAAATAAACAGATAAAGTAATAAACGGTACGCAAAAAGTAGTAAACACTAAAAATTTACAGTCCTAACCATTGTTACATATTACTGACACCTAATGTAATTATTGACATTCATACCGAACTAGTAACATTTATTATCTTATGAATAAAGAAATTTTACCAATACGTAAAAAATCTGTTAATTTTCGCGTGTCGTGAAACGACATAAATAAATAAAAAACGTTGGACACCATAAAAACCTTACATTAAAAACTATAAACATGACTTTTGGCTTATATGAAAAACCACTTTTTTTCAAGTACGTATTAAAAAAAAATTGTATAAAATATTAAAAGCATTGGTAACTTTGTGGTATGGTAATATAACACTCTCCTTATCATTCGTCGTTCACTTTGTGCAATATATCATCAGGTCAAATGTAGAATAAAAGTCTAGATTTAGTCTACATTCGACCTGATGATGGAATGATTATTCCGAAATCGGTAATCAACGATAATTGATAAGAAGTGTTTTTTTTTTCATTTAAGTATATCAGTTTTAAAAGAAGTAAAAAAATATTGATATTAATTTTTTTCTGAACAAACTCACAAGTATCGGCTGCTAATGACTTATTACGGTGTTTGAAAATGATGCGGAATGCATCGAAACACGTATCACGATAGATTTTAAGAAATAGTGGTATTTACCAAGTAAAACTTTTATAAAAAGTTAATTATTAAATCAGAAAATCATTTTTGAACTCTGCTCTTTCAAAAGACCACTGGAAAAAAACATGTTTAAATTTGTTGAAACTGGCCGTAAAGCTGATATAAAAATGATCTGGTTAGATGTGAGAAAGCGCGTATCGGAAAATGGGTCGAACATGCGAGCGCTAATTTTTCTCAATAGCGTCCGCCGTTAGCTTTCTGAAGCGACGACGAGAGCCACAACGTATGAAGCGAGCGGCTGGTAGTACCTACACGGATGATCTAGTCGCCGAGTAATTGGCCATGCCTAGAGACGAGACACTTGCCTATGTAGGAACACGGTGACGCACGCGACAGCAGCCTACATCGCGCCGTATGACACAGTCCGTCCCCGCAAGGCGATACATCGCTACATCAGGACAGGTGTGACAACTGGCGAATCTCTAGCGAACATCAATCGCAATTGGATACGGCGGAGATGCACTTCGGGTCGATTTGTCGCGAGCATACATCACTTTAGCGTAGTGTACTCCTAATAATAATATATTTGAATAATTTATTTAGCCCCATTTTCGAAAAATACTACCTCAAGGGCGCTTCACTGTGAATGAATTGGGGAAAAGAAGATGGTACAAATCATTCAGCAAACAAATGTTAGCGAGTGTTTTACCTAGAATTTTCAATCATGAATTACATGAAATTAAAGTAACTATGAACACATAACAGTAAATCTACTTACGAGTAGGAATAGGCTATAAAACTTAAAAAGTTGAAGCCTAAGTAGGACCATAAGCGGTGTTGCATAAGCCGTAGCTAGATTTCAGAGTCACTTGGACGTTAGCTAATTTTTAAAAATACAAACAAATACGTATTTAGTTTTTTTTCTAAAGATCATCTCACTCTCACTATTTCTAACCAGTGGTGCACTGGTGGAAGAGCATTCCACGCTATCGGCTCCGCAACAGCAAAAGCACGCTCGCCAAATTGAATGCGCTGGTTGCGAGCCGCGTACATCGTTCCAAGGCCTTTCCAGGGTAAATAAATAATACAAGCTATCGGGGAAAATACCGCGACATTGCATCGCAACGCGCCATTTCAACCGGAAGATTAATCACGTCTGACCGGATATAGAAAGCTTTAATCTAACCATACGCGTACTAATTTTATTAAATGTAAAATATTTCATTTTAAACACGTAACGACGTAATAGTACACACATACATATAAACTAAGTACATACATGCATATTGCCCGATAGATGTTCGAAATAAATCCGGGGTATTAAGGCCCAATATGCGATAAATTGCAACGTAATTTTCTTTAAACCCAGATAAAATTTGACGTACTTAATTGTTTTTTTTTCCTAAAATGCTGTTTTTTATGGCAAGAAAAAATCATTGAAATAAATAAGTGGTTTTGAAAAGAAAAGAGTTATTGAAAGGTAATGAGTTAGAAAAACATATATAAAAATATTTATTCAAATTATACTTTTTATAAAAAAAAGTATATTTATATAAGTAAAAGAGTATATTTAAAAAAATAAAAATTCCAACATGTATTCTACAGGTCACAATAGACCTAATATGGTCGCAGTGACATAAGGGATGCACGATCCCTTGATCTCACTTAAAAAAAACCAGTACGAATATTAAAAAAAAAAAATGAGTGCAGAGGGTCGTCAAGTCCCTAGCACGGCCGAACGCGTTCTTATTTAAGCGTTCGAGATCTGCGTCTTAAAACATGAAGAAAAAAAAAAAAAAAAAAAAAAAAACAGAAAAAAAGTTGAAATAAAAACCTACTCTATCGTGATCCTTGCCAAGAATCCCGACGATGCTCAAGTCATCATTGCCATTCGAGCTCACGTTGAAGACTGGGTGCTTTTCTTGATTCGGGGAGAGCTTCGCCGACTGGTGGCTCATCTTCGTCTTGTCCCTGAGCTGCACGTCTCCGTTGGTATAGCTGTTTTCCATCTGCCGATTGACGGCCTCGTTACAAGGAACGCCCTTCGAATCGTCTCGTTTGGCGCATATGGTGACATCATTGTCCGAATCGTCGAAGTCACCGTCTGTAAACTCCTCATTCTCGCTACCGTTCGCACTGTCACTGTCTCCGTTCGTATGCTTGCCGCCGTTTTGATCGGCCATTATGGCTGTTATAATTTCAATTCACTTTTAAAAGTTTTTAACTCTTTCGAGTTTCAACTTCATTCAATCTACTCCACCATCTTTAGATTCACATATTCACTGCACTTTACTCGAGACTATGTGTTGAAATAATTCATCTAAAAAAATCGCGGATACAATTCGTATATTTAAAAAAATATTTTATATTGGCAGTATCACATTGAAGGCTGTGCTCAAGCCAAGGAAAGTCTAATATATACCGTTAAAATGGCGCAGTTTTACAGAAAACTGATAAGGTTATCATCCGTCGACGAAGATATTGTGACAATCGCAGGAATTCTGATAAAACATTAATCGATAAGAGATAATTTTTAAAGAAATGCATTTGTTTTAAGTAGCTGTCAGGCTAATAAAAATAAAAACATAAAATTTATTGAACTTTTTATCCGACAATTTACGTATTATTGAATTCATTGTTATTACTTCTTGCATTTGTAAAAAAAAAATAACTACTGCTGCAATACATGGATGTTCGCATCTGCTTATAGCGATTAGTCGAGTATACATACATATTATGTACATGATTCAATGGTAGAAATACAAAGCTTACTTTTTGTATATTAAAAGCATTGTTAACTTTGTAGTATGGTAATATAACACTCTCCGTAATCATTCATCGTTCACTTTGTGTTATACCACTTAAAAATACTACGTCATGACTACCGGATTCGGAATGACCATTCCATCATCAGTCGGTCTACATTTGACCTGAAGTAAAGTATTTTCAGTGGCATTACACAAAGTGGACGATGAATGATAAGGAGAGTGTTACAAAGCTTAGGTACTATCTTAAATGATAAAATCATTGATATTTCAAACCGATTTAACAATAACGAAATGAGTCTAAGTCGATAAGAATGGATAAAAATATTAAATAATAAATAATTGACTTTGGCACAGAAATTAAGAAAAAACTCAACCCATAAATCATTTTTCACTATATTAGGTATTATATATTTTGTTGCGCTGAATACAATACAGAAAGCGCATGTGATAATTTTGAATTACCATAATGGTAGAATGCACAACAGAAATTCAAAATATATCATTAATTGCAAAATTAATGCAATAAATATTTGTTTTAAATCGGTTTGGGTGATGTCTTTTTCACATCTAACTCCCCTATCCTTACTATACTCCCTTCTGACAAGCCTCTAAGATTGAGGATTTGCTGGTTATTCTTTTTTTACATCGGTATATAATCTTATTTCTAAATAAAGCTATACATCCAAATACCTATTACATGTTCCTATTGCGTTTTGCGGTTGCACAACAGATAAGACGGAAGCATGTGAACGTTTTGATTCGGTTTGGTTTCGGAATGCACGAAACCCATAATAAAACTGTATCACGCGCACATTTTTTTCAAAAGGAAAATACTACGCATTCGGAAAATTAACATGTAATGCAGGCGCTGCAGCCCTCAACTCAGAAAGCTAATTGAAAACGTATATGTAAGGAATTTAAAAAGAAAAACTTCAAATAGGTCTTCTGTCTGTATTCGGCGATCAGGCAGATTTTTATTTGTTGGATTTGTCGATAAGACATCCTATCGTAGAAAAAAATTACCCTCGAATCAATTCGACATATAGCTCACTCCTTTCAAGAACGTCATAAATCAAAAATCGTCAATATTCGGAATGCCCAGAAAATGTACTATATCCCAGCAAAAGAGACATATTTTCAACTTAATATTTACCCGCTACAGGGCAGAAAGTGTTGTTTTTGCATTTTGAAGAAAGGTATTGTTAAATTATTTTTTTTAAATAAAGTAAATATTTTTTATTTTTCAGGTTTTACTTAAAAAGGCCTGTTGCAGAGTAAAAAGTTCAATCAGTGGCTTGATATTTATTTTTAATGCATCGTATTATATTTTTAAACTTTAAAAACGTTCTCCTGAAAAATCAAGTTTTTATTTATTTTTGACGTTCTTGAAAGGAATGAGCGATATACTCGGAATATCGGATATAAACGGAAAGAGCGTAAGATAATATATTTATAATGCATAAAACTAGGATAAAAGATATAAAGTTAATCGTCAGAAGTGAAATGAAGATCTCCGAGAACGAGCCTAGTCGAGAATACAATCATTATACAACACTTGTGTTGACTTGTACTTAGTATAATACAGCTCAAAACTGCAACTGATACTCTCTGCCAAGGTGAATACATTATAAAGTTTGCTTATGGAAATACACTCGCGCGGAAACGTTATAATTGTATAAAATACATTATTCTAAGGCAGACGAAACTGAAACGCCTAGAATCAGGCTACGGAAAAGTTATATGGGTAACTATAAAATTTCGTTAAAACGTGAAGTTAATTTATGACCTTCGAACATTTAGTCGAAGCGACAGTTCAGGAAACCGCAAAGGAAATATCCACATACAGTATGAGTGGTATTTGTGCAAATAAGTTATTGAAAAAAAAACGAGTCACTTTGGAGAATTACGTTATCAGATGTCGCTTATAGCAGCTAACTAAAACTAAAACTCAAAACTTTTAGGTGCAAGTTATTTACACATCAACATTAAATAGATACCCGATACTATTTTTAGAAGTTCGTAAGAAAACAAACTAAGAAATAATTAATGCAACAGATAAGATAGTGAAAGGACGGCCACTCGCTTGAAAATATTGCGAAAGTAGATTTCCACGCAGAAAAACATCGCGGTAATTGAAGCATTTTCATTTCAAACTCAAGCCCGATGGCTTTACCAAATAGTTTTAGCCAAACATTGAGTAAAATTTAATAGCCGCTAATAAAAGAAATAAATAATGAACCGTTATGGAATATTTAGTTTTGAGTAATGATTAATTCGTTTCTAAGTATATTGAGCATATTTCTATTATAAGATCCATATCGTGGTGCACGATACAAGGTGTGGAGAAACTTCTTATCGTTATTACCAATCTACGTATCAAAAGTAGCACCCAATGAGCTTATCGTTAAGTAATATATATTTATTTTTTGCCCAAAATATTCGAGATAGTTCGGATTCGTTCTATACCGTGATCGTCGCTGTCAACTTGTCCAATTTCCAGCGTTCGGTGCCGCGCACTGTGTCAACAGTCACATGGTTTCTGGAGGAATTTTAATTGCCAAGAATGTATAATGTATAACTCTTTAAATTGACGTGTTGCAATAGCGTGCATTGCTAATATAACCATACAATACGTAAATACGCGCTCGTTTCGAGCCTTCAGCAAAGGCGTTTTTTTCGAGCTAATTGCTCGCGATAAATCAGATTAGAACGTTTATTGGAACAAAGATAACGTCATTATCCACTTGACACATCCAATATTAAATTGTGCTAAGTCTCTTATCTCGTGTGCCTATCGTTCGACTGAAAAAGTAGGCGTATTAGTTCTTTTTCGAAAAAAATGTAAAAGCTACTCGTTAAACTACACGTCTACCTCAAAGAACTAGAGATATGCATTTTGTTGCATAATTTATTTATAAACAAAAGAAGCCTTAATCATGAAAAGTATTTAAATGATAACGCTGTTGCCTTGTAAAAGTTTCGATAACATTATCATAATATTTTATTTATATAAACAAAGCCTTACAAACAGCTATCACCTTCACATTAATTAGTACACACAGATTATGCCATTCGACGGATAATGGCTGAAATAATTACATAATCGCACTATTTAAAATTCACTCCAAAACAACCGAGAGGCGAAAGAATTGCGGAACATTTCGCGACGGATGAAGCGAATAAACTTCCGAATGAATACGCGGATGGGAGGTCGGGTTGTTCGAATGCGGGATGAGGTGACGCGGCCTCCGGGGTTCGCAGTGCGGAGGCGACTGAAGAGCGAGGCAGAGTCGGGCAGTCGAGGCTCCGCACCGCACAGTGCAGTGCACACATGTCTCGGCCGGCGCCCGCGGCGGAGGCGTCGCGAGGGGGCGCCCTGCGAGGCGCTGATAGCCGATAAGCCACGCACAACCCGACACCCAGGCAGGGCGAGTTCGCCACTCGCCAGCCGCCGGTTGCGGACGCTCCACGCCTCTGTGCGGAGATCGGCACTTGCTCACTCTCAAATCTATGAATAATTATCTAAATACTACCGACATGTAGCGATTCCATTCGATACATCTACGATTATATTATAATTAACTGACAATCACGCCGCTTCCCGGCAGGGGTAGGCAGAAATAATAACACGCCACACCACTTTGTCTTTGGAAACAATCTTCCATATTCATACATCTCCTCGTACATCTTCTTCAAACCCTTATGCGCACCCCAATGGTGCATAGGGCACTGTTCATATAAACGCAATGTTATCTTGATCGTTAACACATGAAGGAAAGGTGATCAGCCCTCCGCTTAAGGTACCAGTCCAAGGTAATATTGAATATTAGAGTGAAAAAATCACTTATATTTATTTGACCCCTCCCTGGGAATCGAACGTGGGACCTCCAGAACGGTAGCCGAGCGTGATGACTATTACACTACGGAGGCGGACTCGTACATACCCGCCGATTATTTCGAACCCTGACCTGACCACTCTCAAGTATCTGAAATACTTGATCATGCCAAGTTTTCCTCAGTCTTCCTCTGCTTCTATTTCCAACTACAATCTTATTAAATTTACATATTATAATATGTAAATTGTATCAGATTATATGCCCTCGGCACGGGAAAACGTGGGGGCACATTAACGTAATCTGTAATTTGTAATTATGTGTGTGATGAAAAATAAATAAATAATTTGATTACCTAATATCAATAATTACTTTGATTGCAAGTCGGATAACAAGTTGATCGCAAAGTATATAATAAAACAACAACGATATACTTTTCTTCCACTATTATTTTATCTAACCAGTGACCGAGTTTCGTCGATACCGACATCTTTACAATGGTAGGAGGCTTAATGTTATATTCGCAACAAGGCAGAGGTTGAGAACCACGATTTTATATCATTTTTCTGATAAAACTAATTAAAATTGAATGAATTATATAGTAGTGTATAAAATAATAATACAGTCGAACATGGATATAAGAAAGCCCGAGGACCAAATCATTTTTTTTAATTATTAAGAGGTCTCTCAATATCTATGGGTTCTTTTGCAAAGGGGTAAAATGGCGGGATTTTAAACCAACTCCCTTTAAAAGAGGTTTCACTTATATATTTGGGTTTGGCTGTAATTACATATAAAATATAGTAAGAGTTCAATATAGGATTTTATAAAAAACAAATTAAACTATCAACACTGTTGATAGAAATATGATCACGGGAAAGCTATATGTACTATTAAATTATTAGCATTAATCGGATACACGCGTAATCCATTTTTAATATAATTAAAATATAACTATGTTTTAAGATCACTATAAATATTATACTCAATATTGATAAAGAAGCGGTTAGCTTCGAAACCGGTAGACATTATAATAAAGTTAAAATAAAATATTTATCCTGATTTTAAAACAAAATTACATTTTAATTAAAAAATGGAAAATCACAAAGTTAGTGCTTCAAATATAAATTAAATCCATTTTTAATACTTAAAAAACTAAAATATGTATGAGATTTAAAACGGCGAAACGATAAATTTGCGATAATTCGCGGCTTTCTAAAGCGGATATGTACATCAAAAAGTAAAACGACTTTTATTAGATAGAGCCGGATAGAATGCTCTCTGTGATTGTCCAATGACTGCGAGACATGGGCAAATTACCCGTTGGTAATCTAGTACACATACACAGATGCAAAGCTCCGAGGATGCGCTGATATTTCGGGCGGTGGATTGAGATCGGTGCGAAAGGTCAAATTCTTGTAATCCATTTAGTTGTACTTGAACACATAGATGTTCAAAATCATGCATCACTGACATCAAGTGAAAAATGCACGTAGCGACCTACACAAATTCGCTAGGTACTGATATATCGAACTAAAAATATTCCACACTATCAGTAAGTTTTTTTTAAAGATGGGCGTTCCATGTATTATTTACCTTGTTTATTATGTACAAGGTTTACAGATTAATTAGTAGATTTTCGTTTCTTATAGCAAAAATTATGTTTTATTTTAATCTGTGTTGTGAACAGGAGGGATAATCTAGTGTGGGCCAATCAGGAACATCTCAGCATTTGCTCATTGCTGGGAGGAAACCACGTAAAACTCCTCAGGAGAAGCCGGACTGTTGACTGTCGTCAACAGGTCTTCCGTTCCACTAGAAGGCGGTTCGGCATTTTATGACCTAGCTAGGTTTACGGTACTAATGTCTTTCATTATTATTATCATGTAAAATTAATTAGTAAGTCATGATAACTAGCAACGATGCGATATTATGATTCACAAAGTCCAACTTATATTTTTCGAAGTCAGTAAATCACAGCAAAGAAGTTCGTTATATAGAAAGTTTATAATACAGAATATACATATGGTAATTTTATAACTAAACGGAATCATTATAAAAGCATTCTAAGACATTTTACCGCACTGGGCCTCTTATTTATTTCTGGATTCTGTAAATATTATTTGATTTTTCTAATTCTTGAAGTAAACTTAGCATCGAATGTCAAACTGTGATTGAAGGGTTTACTACACATCTGCGATTTTTTAACTAATGTTACACAGCTACATATGAATGTGATGGTTTCATATTGGATATTAAAAAAAAAAGTTACATACAATAGAATGCAAAATACACGAAGATAGTTTTATCATCATTAAACATATTATTTATAGGGAAATCTTCGCTGAATATAAGTTCGTTATATGGGAGTTCAATTGTATTGGGCTTTCAACCAAGAAATTCCTTTTCACAGATTCATATTTCTGAATAAAGTAGGTAAAAATAATCACTACAGACTACGAAGTGAAAACATATTGGTTTTTTAATGCTATGATATAGTCAATAGAGCCATTTAAAAGGAAAAAAAACCTGCAGATTTATTATTATATGCCATAAAAAATATAATGATTCCAGTTTCAGTAAATGCCTACATACGGACTCGAGTATTTCTTTGATTGGAACGTCTATTCGCGCAACGTTGCTCTATTTGTAGTATTTATCTAAATGGAATTCCGTTTTTCTACGCAACCTAGAAACGGTGCACTTGCAGCTCATAATACAGGTAATCGTCGTTTTGCGCCGGTTTGATTTACGCCAATTCACAAGTACGTCGGTTGGTGGCATCCGTGGGATTCGCTGGTTCGGCCGACATCAGTGGGATTCACCGGTTCGGCCGACAGCAGGGCGCTGCGATTCTAATAGCAGAAACACTTTTACACGTTGTTTTATTATATAGCCGTGTTCGCGAGCAGGCATTGTGTAGAATGAGAAGAGTTGATGGAGAGATTAGATAACCCTCAATCAGAAAATCGAGAAAATGAGGAAAAAAATGGGAAAACCCCCAAAAACGGGCGATCTAACTCGTATCCTTTCTTCTATAGAAAGGTTAACAGATGAACTCTGTGAAGTGGACGGAGATTTTAATCAAACCGCGAATGTGAAATAAGAGGAAGCAAGAATAAGCAAATGATGTATTTTTTTCAAAAAAGTATGAAAATTTAATTTCGTACCGATGAACCGGTGAATAAAGTATTTATTTTAAAAAAATCATACATTATTCAAGAGATTATTTATTTTGTAAACGAATTCAAACTTTATTGGTTTTAACATTTACAATTTATTTAGGTTTGACATTTACAATTTATTTTATGTATAAGCCTGTGTATTAAATAAACATGTTAGACTTTTCTTAGATTTTGACGCCGAAACTAACGTTGTAAAATCACTCGTAGAAGAGTAGAGTCTTAAAGAAAAGAAGAAAAAAAGATGAAAAAAAAGAAGAACTTAACCTTATATCATCCATTAATTATATTTGTGTTCATTTTACGCCTATTTTTTTTAAGCCGATGTCTTTTGGAACGGAACCCCGGCGTAAAATGACAATAACCTGTAGTTGGTACAGAAACGCCGACAGCCTCATCCTCTACCTGACTGTCGGCGCGCCGTCTTGCCCACTGCATCCAGTGCGGCGTGCAGCGGTGCAGCGTGCATGGGCGAGCGTTGCACATACCGCACACTGCACACTGTGGCAACAACACCTACGATCCAGGATCACTACGTAACCTACTATTACTATTGTCAAGAGGCCCAGCCCGCATCGCGTTCTGCCCGCTATTCGGGAGATAATGAGTTGGTCGACCCCTAAATAAGGACGATAAAAGGCACGTTCGACGAAAATATTCAGTGCGGAAAGCAGAATTTTATCATTTTTAATTAAAGTTTTAGTCGGTAAATACTATCTACCATTTCTTCGCACCATTTTCAAACACTATACAGTGGTTGAAAATGATGCGAATAAATAGTGATAAAGTTTAATAATAGATAGATATTACCACAAAGTGACTGCCGAATTAATCAATGAAAAAAAATGACAGAATTTTATCGTTTATAACTTTATGTATCGTTCTCCAAATCAATTATTTTCGAATGTCTTTCATAAATAGAGGCGGATAACTTTGTGAGATGGGAATATGGAAGTTTATAAATTTATGGAGCTTGGACCTTTGGGTGGTTTAAGTGATCACTTTATGCACTGAGTAATATTCGCCAGTCCATCCATGACCGAGCTTCCACAATACTATTTTTTAAACATTTATATATCCCGCGTAAGTTCAATCGTGGGTAGAGTGGTAAATGTTACGCGGTATATAAAGGGATGTCTTAAACAAAGTAATGATTGGTTATACGCCCTGAGATCCCCTGACATCCATATTCCCTTCCAAAAAAATTTTTCATCTCTGTTGAGATATCAATAAAAATATTAGTGGGAACTCCCTGGAGATTTAACCGGTATTAGTTTATAAATATTCAATTCATTTTGAAGAACTTCAGTTTGACCTTCTACTTTATAAGTAATTCAGTAAACGGCATAGAAATCATCGTAATATAGAAATTTATTTTAATTTTTGATATGTACTTTCTAATATTTCAGCGTGCATTAAAGATGCCGGCCCTGCAGTTATGCGTAAAAGTGATATTGCATAAAATTAGATAGTTTCCCAGATGCTGAAGTAACAAATAATTAGAGGTGGTGAAAACATCACTTCAGTTGTGGGTGTCGAGTATCGAATAAACATATTTCACGATACTGATAGAACCGATTATGATTTAGCGTTGACACCATGTTTAAATTAAGCATAATGGTAGTAAACATAAAAGACGGAATAAATAACGACTTTAGAAGAATGATGAAAATAAAAAAAATGCGGTATACTTAACACCACGGGAGATTTCTGCGATAAAAAAAACTGCTCACCGAATGTACTAAAGAGTGTTGTGCACATGTATGAAATTAATAAAAACACATGTCGTCATGGTCAAATATAATAATAAATACCGCGGTTGGCAATTATTTTCACTTATACTTTTACTCCAATACGTATCATATTTTGTTATGCAATTTCGTAAGTATTGAACTCAACTACAGAATATGACCTTAAAATATGTATTGATAATTGATATTGGCTTTCTGCTGCTACTGAAAGTTTCATTAGTAAAATATTCAAGGCATTCCAGGGGATGCGATTCCACGTGGAAGATTAACGGTTTATCAACTTTTGTAGATAAAATAATTTACCGGATGGAAGTGAACTCTTGTGAAGTTATCTACACTACATAGGTAAAACGTTTACTTTCGTATGGAATCCCAACCCAGGACATCGATTACAGACGACAGTTTTGATAATTTTGAAGTTTACTTTTGAACTTATATTTCTCATAAGTTTATGTTAATGATTTTTTATTTATGTATTACTTAGTAAATACCATTTTAAAGTAAATATTTTATACAACACACAACTCTTTATTTGGTCATTAATTTCCTATACATTTTGCCTTTTTCGAGTGACTGCCAACTCAATTAATCAAAATAATAGGTTGAAATTTTTAAGCTGTAAATTTATAGATCCGTATTGCCTGTAGGTCAAAGTTACCAAGAAAAAAGAAATGAACATGTATTATTTTACCGAAAATAAGTGAAGTTACTGTTATCTTCACAACGGTAAATGCCCGATGTCCTGGTCGTCGATTCTGAAGAAAAGTTAACGCCTAACTATGTAGCCTTCCTGACAATACGGATCGACGACCAGCATCAAAATACTGAAGTCGTTAGAAATAAACATTCAGAAAAAAGTTGGAGTTGTCTAAACTACGTGGTTATTTGTAATACCACCCCAGCAGTGCACTGTAAATTCTAGCGATAAAAACCAACGAGTGATAAATTCCTTTACCATACACTTCCGGATATTGATTCTATGTTATACCTACTATCTAATGAGCACCAAGATAACCTTGATTCTGTAAAAATCTATCTAAAACTGCAAATAAAACAAAGTCAGGAACACTGAGATGATTTTAATTTTTTATTTTTAATAATAATAATAAAAAATCACATCTTAACATAGATGAAGAAGAATATGGAAGTCTGGGAATTACAGGGCTTACGACCTGTCATAGGATGTTGCACGTGTCTTAAGTGATCACTCAACCAAGCCTTGCCCAGACTTCCATATTCTTCTTCATCTAATTTAAGATGTCGAAAAAAATAACAAAAACAACTCATAAATGGAGATATTCCAGATATATAACAAGTATTTGGACACACTCAAAATGCTTTAAAATTTATTATTTTTTTTTTCACCAAATATTAGGATCGCACTCAATACAAAAAATCGATTATAAATCAAGTGCTAAAACGGTTCCGTCTATAACACGGATTTTTTATGTTAAATTTAATATAATTATTTTTAGATAATATTATTAATTTTCGAGTTCCTGTCATTAGACATTTATGTACCTCGCCTGTGGAACTTTCATAGAATTATCTATGAAAGTTCCACAGGCGAGGTACATAAAATAACTTCATCGATCTGTGTAAAATAAAATACAGTCAAGAAATCAATCAATAAACATGTACCATTGATGACGCACTACACCCGCAGGACATTTAAGTATGAAGTAATGAGTAATTTATACATACATAAACATATATTTGTATATATATATATATATATATATATATATATATATATATATATATATATATATAAACATACGTTTCAGATTAGTATTTCTTACACTAATATCTTAACATATAATCCGTTCATATTTATATTATTTCGAGAAATAAAAATACTATGTGTTTTGATCCACTCACATTTATATTAACCAACTAGTTTCGGCAACAACTTGTTGCCCTCTTCAGGGTTTAATTTATGACTAATTTGAACCCTGAAGAGGGCAACAGGTTGTTGCCGAAACTAGTTGGTTAATAAAAATGTGAGTGGATCAAAACACAAAGTATTTTTATTTCTCGAAATAATATATCAATATGATCCACAAAGTTAATGCATTCAATATTCAAAACGTTCATATTTATTTTACCTCTGATTAATATTTAGTTGGCCAACATAACAACTAAATGTAAAATAACTGTAGATTCATTGTAATTGGAGAAACAAAAATATTCAAATTATGAGTAATTACAGGACTAGCGCTTAAATATTTTTGTATAATTTTTGTTCATTGGCTAGTTATTATTTTAAAATAATACTTTAAGTGCGTCTTAATTATCGTTCACAAATACTGAAGTTTTTTTGTTGATACCTCAAAATAATTAATTTGCTCTTTTGCGAGCAGTAACTAAAATGCATAGTTGAATTCCTTGCACCTTCTACATGAAATGATATGTTTAGTCACGATCTTGTTACTTCAGGTTACAAGAGATTTTACAACTTCCAATTATTTTAGTCAGGTATTGATTTGTCAATCATTTCTGTTATATTTCAAGCGTAATATGTATCACGAATTATACGAATAAAAATAAATAGACAAGTATCTGTAAAATAACGAGAAATGCTTATGCAATTCATTTTTGTTAAAGCGCAATCGGATAAAATTGACAAACATGACCGTGAATACATAATGGGCGGTCAGTCGTGTCAATTTAGAAGTTAAAGGAATCGACATACGAATATGGACTCACTTCCTGCGGAGAAAAGGACGAAAGAAGCATTTAAAATACCGCATCGCACCTTTGGGTAGGGTTATCCACCAATGTACCTGATTAGTCATTAGGTATTCATTTCAAAAAGGCACCCCTCTAAAAGTGACGGAAATAAATCTAAGGATTCGAAAAATTCTGCGTCTTTAGCATCCTACCCTCTTGCTGTGATTTAAAATAAGAAAAGAATATCAAATGAAAAAATATCTTTAGCTACAAGCGAAAACGAAACTGGCAGTACACAACGGAGTCACGGAACCAACTCTAATGTATGGAAGTGAAACGTGGAGTTGGCGTAAGAAGGATGAAAGTAGACTGAATGCAGTCGAAATGCGATCTCTCGGATGAGTGTGCGGCAAAACGGCGTATGATAGTTGTTTGAATGAGGAAATAAGGAAATACTGCAAGGCCTTATAGCATTGTCGATAAAAAATAAGGAGTGCGGAGTTTGGACATGTGCAACGAATAAATGAAGAAATAATAGTAAAACAAATTTATGAGGCGAATGAAGTTGGAAATAGGATCAGAGGAACACCGAGGAAAACTTAGCTCAAGAGTTTCAAATGCTTGAAAGTCATCAGATCACGTCACGAGTCGGAATAATCGACGGGTATTATGAGGAGATGCATAAATGTGAATGAAGAGAAGATTTTCGCAATACAGAGTGGTATGGCGTTCTATTCTCATTTGCCTACCCTTCGGGGAGGCGGCGTGATGGTTAGTTAGTAAGTACAAAATTAAGTACGCACCTGAGCGTGCGGTTTGTATTGCGTGCATACATTACCGCTTGGTTTATTTCGTCCTGTTGGCATATCTTGCGTAAAATGCCACAAACAAGGTTTCTAAAATATTAGTTATGGAACCGTTTATTCACTGCAATGGATTACAAGACACGCGAACTAATAAGTCGTGTGAAATCACCATATACCTAAATGTATTTAGCAATGATTCATACTAAGGCCAAACGTAGGCAGGTAGATATATATATATATATATATATATATATATATATATATATATATATATATATATATATATATATATATATATATATATATATATATATATATATATATATATATATATATATATATATATATATATATATATATATATATATATATATATATATATATATATATATATATATATATATATATGTATGTGTGTGTGTAGAGAATGGTGAATGTTACAAGTGTATAAAGTGATAACTTAAAGCAGCCTATGACAGATCGAAAGCCCTGTAAACACCCAGGCTTCCATATTCTCCTACACCTATGTTGTTCTTTACTTAAATATAAATATTTTTAAAAAAATGTGGGTAAAACCCAGATTTGAGAACAAAGATTTGGACACCTAAAATATTGCGAAAAATAATATCTATTAAATATTAAAATCGAGAACTGATTTTTAGTGTATACTGACTTAAATTTTCAAACTTGGCACAAGTTTTATTTTTGTGTTTTTAATAATAAAATACAATTTAGTACTAAAAATCAGTGTTTGATTGTAATATTTAACATATAAAATAAAATGAAGTTCTACAAACTTAACGCCAAATATATAAATAAAAATAATGTATACAATTTTTTTTTAAATTGACGTTTGTAGAGCCCACCATTTTAAGCATTTTTTAAATGATGTTAAAAGTAAAAGATGCATTGTCAATTGGCACCGAAGTGACTGGATAAATATTGGTAAATACTACACATATATTGTCCATTCAACTTGCTCATTCCACTCTCTCGGTGTCACGTGACTCGCGAAACCTTCTTTATGATGGAATTAAACAATTACGTCACCGACAAATTTTGCCAATGACTAAACCGTTCGATAGGCATTAGGATTATATGGTAAACAGTCCGCGCGTACAGGACGCAGGGTCAGGATGCCTTGTTATTTCGCTCACTACTTTCAAGAACGTCATAAATAAAAAAAACTTGATTTTTCAGGAGAACGTTTTTAATGTTTAAAATATAATACAATGTATTAAAAATAAATATCAAGCCACTTATTGAGCTTTTTACTGTGCAACAGATTTTAGGTAAAACCTGTAGGTTTTTTCTCCATTTGAAAAACATTTATAATATTAAAAAAAAAAAAAAAAACAAAACCTTTTCTTCAAAATGCAAAAACAACACTTTCTGCCCTGTAACGGGTAAATATTAAGTTAAATATATGCCTTTTTTGCTGCAATATAGTACATTTTCTGGGCATTCCGAAAACATGCACAACTGAAAATTGACGATTTTTGATTTATGACGTTCTTGAAAGGAGTGAACGATTTACCCAAGAGATGAATAATATATTTTTTAACACTATTTCGATGTCGGAATAATGAGAGATGATACTGGCGTAGGTACTTCATGCATGCATCTCGCTGGCGATGACGAAAAGGCAATAAAATGACAATATCGTGAGATCACCGCGAATCGTCTGCTTGCACCGTATGCGCACAATATTTTAATCTCTACTTTGTTATATAAGTATATATGATGTACTAGCTGTACCCGCCACGCGTTGCTGCGGCTGTCTCGTTATATGGAAAATAAAGACAATAGAAAGCACATATTTACAACAAGTTTATTTTAACATTAGGTACTTGTCAGCAATTAAAATATGTATTAAAAATCTATGGAACAATAGTGCAATGGAAAACATTGAAAATACCTACTTTAAAAATTTCATTAATTGATTCGGCAGTCGCATTGCGGTAGTATCTATTCATTTTCAATTAAGGTTTTACTTGTTAAATACCACTATTTCTTAAAATCTATTGTGACACGCGTTTCGATGCATTCCGCATCATTTTCCAACACCATACTTGAAAATGAAATACGGTGTTTGAAAATTATGTGGAATGCGTCGAAAAACATGTTACAGTGGATTTTAAGAAATAGATGTAATTTTAAAATAAGTAATATAAAGTGATAGTTAATAAGTGACAACACGTGTCAAGAAGCACGTTGTCCACCATGAGAAATGTTTTGTTACAGGTGTATTTTTTACCAGTAAATAACTATTGGAGATTTGAGATTTCTACAATTACATTTTTCTTTTTTTGATATCTCAGCATAGATGAAGAAGAATACGGAAGTCTGGGGATTTACGGGGCTTACGACCGTCATAGGCTGGTTTAAGTGATCACTCTATACACGTGTAACATTCACCAATTCTACCTATGAATGACAAACTACTCCAATTATTAGAAGTTCTATACTTATATATGATCCAATTTTGAAACATTGTAAAATAATCACTAGAATTTCCAATAGTGACATCTATTGGTGAGACGAGGAAAAATAATATGATAAATGACTCCTATAATTGGAGATAATCCAGGCTTGTGAAAAAGTATTTGGACACGCTCAAAATATTGCTAATTACATTTTTGTTTATATAGATTTTTATGATTGAATAGCCGAGATAGTAAAGGAAGTCCGTGTCGTCGGCCGAAGGACCATTCCCGGTGCATTCCCGAGTCCAGGTATGTGTGCCAAAAGGAAGAGGAGAGAGAGAGAAATGCGGTCCAAAAGGAGAAAATAACGCGAGAAATGTCAGACGTCGCCAGGGTGCGGTCAGAAATAGCCGCGGTGCATCGCCACTGGCGGCGGCCGGCACCGCACTATCTGGGACGTTCGCCACAATTAAAGCTACTTTTTGTAGGTACGAGGTATATTTAACGCGAGATTACGAGCCTTGCTAAGTGCATTCGGATAAAGGTCACGCGTAACAAGTCGTTTAACGCCGGACATTTTTTTACACACTTTTTAGGAAACTTCAAGAAAACACAAGAAACACGTGTTTTCTCAAAATAGAAAATAAGAAACTAAAAAAAGTAAGGATCGAAATTAAGCCTCACAACAGTTCTCTTGATTTTTTTTTAAATAAAATGGACTTTAACAATTATCAATATTATAGGTATCTCAATTTGATATGAACAATAAATCCTTTCTGTATATATGAAAGAAGATGGAAGTCTGAGTATCCTGGAGCTTACTCAGCCATATCGCTTAAGCGATAAAGCTGAGTAAGCCCTGGGATGTTCTCCGCAGGGGTAGGCAGAGAGAATAAAACGCCGCACAATGCAAATCTTCGTCTTTTATACATTCAAGCATTTCCTAATTTCCTCAAACATACCCGCCGATTATTCTGACTCTCGACCTGACCACTTAAGTATTTGAAATACTTGATCATGACAAGTTTTCTTCGGTCTTTCTCTGCTCCTATTACCAACTACATTCGCATCACAATTTTGTTTGACTGTCCTTTCTTCGCTCATTTGATTCACATGCCCAAACCACCTCAACACACCTTTCTTAATTTTTCAATTATTCTTATCTGAGACTTGCATTCCTTCCTTATAATCACCATTCGAACATCTATCATACAACATTAAGAGTCACAAAGGTTAAAATAACAACCATAAACACAGAACCTATTTAGAATAATTGAAATGTATACATATTGTGGCAGTGAAATTAATTGACGTGTAGCATAATTTCCGTCCGCCAGTTAGTCGAGTGACAGTTTTGTACATTCGATCCACAGGCGTCGCGGCGCATCACAAAGGCGTCGGGATGCTCCCACCCCGATTTTACCAATTATTTCGTGTCATTTTTTGTTTTATCCATCACGAATACTGCCGCAGAGTGATGAAGACTTCCGGAGTATTTGACACGTGCCTCCAGCCATCTGTTACCCCCCCTCCTCCCTTCGATCTCTCCCTCGCACACGTGTGCGGACGAACCATAATAAATAATACCGAAGAATAAAGTGCTGTCACACTTACATATTAAGGGAGTGTTCTACAAAACGGATAGTTATCGAGGGTAAAAAGGTGTACCCTTAAATGTTCTTGACAAGAAACCAATCGGTACACTAAAGGTTAACATGGTAAAAGTATCAAGAGCATACAATAAGGGCGTTTATCCACTACACGGAATTACACGGCATTTTACCGTCCGGCACGACAGTTAGCGTTTTAAAACGACGATTGGCTTGTGCTTTTGTCCATCTTTTTTCGGATCGGTGCTCTTGATCGGTGCGTGAACACGTTGCGCGTAAATTCGATCACGCTAAACTGTCGAAGTCGCTTTCATTTTTCAAAACCGGACTGCCGGACAGTAAAATTCCGGGTAGTGGACAAGCGCCCTAACTCTCGAAGAATCTTCTGTCTAAACAATTTTTCGAATTGTGTTACATATTGATAACTACATAAGAATATGTACTACTTTTACTACTACTACCATACTCTTCTGTGCTGACATACGCTCATCGCTTCCTTCACATCCATACATCTAGTCATACATGCCCTCCGATTGCTCAGACTTTTGACAACACCAGATTTTAGGTTCTGATTTATCTGATCGTGCCAAGTCTTTTTTGGCCGTCCTCGTTCTATAAACAGAGATAGCGACAACTCTTGTTTGCGTGTTTTGCCTAGAATTTTTCACTAAAAAATTACACGAAATTATAGTAACTTTTAACATAAACAGTAGGAACTCACACTTAGGAATAAGCTAATAAACTAACTTATAAATTAGGAGTTTAGGTAGGAACATGATAAGCGGTGTCGTATACGCCGTAGATAGATTTGGGAGTCACTTGGACGTTAAGTAATTCCAAAACCTCTTATATTTCTGTTTCATTCGATACTATTTTTAATTGCAATCTGAATTAGTGTATTGAATCGTATGATTTCATACATATTCATTTTACTATAAACTCTTTACTAACGAGTGAGAAATAACATATAACGTTGACATTCTCAAATAACTATAACAGGTATAATACGATGCGTTAAGGCATAGATCTCAAGCGTTCGAATCATAACGCGCTCGGCACCGCTCAGGGCTGGACGTTTGGTCACGCTAATTTTTTTTAAAGAATGTGTGTGTTTTTTTTTAGAATATATACTAAAAAAATATTTTTAAATATTTTTTTAACTCCTTACCTTTCAAAAACTCTTTTCTTTTCAAAACCATATATTCATTTGAGAGAAAAACTTACATTTTCAATAAAAAAACGGTGTTTGGAGAAAAAAAATGAATCACGTAAATGTTACCTGGGTTTAGAGAAAATTACGTTGCGACTTAACGACTCTTATTATCTATAGGTATATATAACGAATCTTAGTATCTTATAGGATACTGGAACTTAACCATTAACTAAAAATATCGGCCAATAGAGATTGGATCCACAGAGGCGAAGGTAGTATTTACCATAAAATCAACTGATTATCACGCCCGCCGTGTGATCTATTTTGGCAGGCCGTATAAAATATTACGGAGCGTTCTGCTGACAGCTGAAAAAATACAGGGATATAATTAAATGCGGGGAATATCGGAGCGGTCGGTCCACGCCACCGGTCATGTAGTCACAGCCCTCCGATACCGTTCGATGTGTGCCGTATGGTGGCTGCCGGCTGCCGACTGCGCTGCATCTATTATTGGATGCAACTATATGGATAGCGGCCATTTCCTGGTTTTATCTAAAGCCGATGTCATCAAACCGGCCCGAGATTGAATCGCGCACATCCGCGACGCCATTATCTTGCGAGCGATACCGATTGAGAGGATCGTTTTTATTCAATTTCCTTTATAATTTGTACGAAAGATATCTACAGGAAGACCAACAAATTCATGGATGCTGCAAAGAGGGAATGGTTCGAAAACATGGCCTAGATGACGTTGTCCATGACAAAAGGACCTACAACCTGAGGACGAGGAGAGCTGATACCAGCAGTCTACAAAGTCGATAAGTTGAAATGTAGCCAGGAAGAAGGAGACCCTGCTTATGTATACAAGGTAAATTTACAAAAGAGAGACGTTACATATTTTCTACAGTGTTACATTTTTAAAGACATATTGCAAAGAAAATTTTAAAAAAGTAAAGCAGTGCAGCTCAGCCGCTGTTCTCTACCATACTTTGACTCCATATATACAAAGTAAAATAAACGTGCTCTTACATTTGTTCGAGAGATAAGTTTTTAAATATTTTCTACAGTGTTACATATTTAAAATAAAATAAAAACAAAATAGAGACAAAAGAGTGCAGTTCTACTGCTCTACACTAACATTATTGTTGTTACTAACGATCATGAATGTATTCGTTACTTTTCCTCGGTTAATTTTTCTTTCCAGCTTAAGTTTTCTATCAAATACATAACTTAAATGCGAAATACACAACTAAATTTGTACACTGATTGGCGAGATTAGCTTTAAAGGATCGATGTCGAAAACCGAAATAAAAAAACGGCTTTAATTAACGAATTCGGTTTCTTGATTCGATCACCCATCTCTAACCTAATTTAAAACATGAAATGGTCATAGATAAAATCGGATAAATAGGCATACGTTGAGATTGATTATAAGAAAAAAATTAAAGAGGAAGAAACAATTGATGACTTTATTTAAAAAAAATTCTGATAACAAATCTCCACTTTAAAATAATTAATAAAAGAGAAACATAGTTTCTGAATCAATCCAAAATAATAACAGGCTCTATCTCAATTACGGAAACGTTTATAAGAAACAATGCTAAAAAATTGAATAATTTTAAACGTTTTTCATACATTTTTCTCACGAAATAAAATTGTGTTAATGCCCCGAATATCGTAACACAAAGTTTTAGTATGCATTACGTATGTCGAAATCGGATGAATCAGTCGGCTAATAAAACTGATTGTTATCGCTAGTAGAGATGAGCATCACTACAAAGAGCTTATTTATGTATTGTACGATCAACTGGGAAAGCAGCAAGCCACGTGTTTATAAAAACACGCCAGTGTTGACAGTGCGAAAGTAGTGAATAATTTTTTCATTTAAATTTTACTCGGTAAATATCACTGCTTCTTAAAATCTAATGTGACACGTGTTTCGGTGCATTTTGCATCATTTTCAAACACGAATGATCCGGAATGCATCAAAACACGTGTCACAATAGATGTGAAAAAACAGTGGTATTAACAATTGAAATCTTAAATTGAAAAATGGAAAGATATAACCATAAAGTGACTACCGAATCAATTAATGAAAGTAATAAATACTCTTAACGTTATTAATATATTTAAAGATTTGGGGTTTAATTTGTAGAACTCCATTTTTGATTTATGTATTAAATGTTAAATGAAACACTGATTTTTTGAGTCTACTAAGTTGTATTTTATCGTTAAACGTTTACTCTTAACGTTATTTTTCATAGCAATGCGACATAATAATAATATAAACGATGTAAAATAGTCATAATAAAGGTTTATAATAATACCAACGATGAAATAAAATAGTAATAATAAAGGTTATTCGTTAGATGTTATTGTGACCGCCTTACCGATAGGGAAAGGGTTTTCTTGAGCAACATCGTCTTCCGGTCAATTGGAACTAGGATGTGCATCTCGGAAGCTTCTTCTTCCAGGCAATCCGAGATGGATGGAGCCGCGGAGAACCAGCGGTGACTCATCACGAACTGGGGGGCTAACCCCACAATCATAGCAATAGCCATCTTCACCATTTTAACACGATTCGTTTAATTTTTAAGCTTAATTTTGGTGTAATATAAAACCTCGGCAATACGCGATGCACTAATAAGCACTAACATTCTTATCACATGTAATAAATTGCGTGTACATTTCAAATTTCACCGAGATATTTGATAAAAATGAAATAAATTGGTAGTAACATCCCGTTAAAACATGAAGCTACGAATTTCGATTTTATTGAAGTAAAAAAAAATCGATTGCAAAACTCGACGACGAAATGTAAAGTAAATTGTGTAAAGAGCAATGCGCGGAAAAAAACTGAACATAAAATAGTTTTATAATCCTATTATCTCATTCTCGGTCACGTGCGAAGAATTCACAGTGACGATGTGAGACGAAATCTTGCTCGATATGGCCGTTACACAACAGCACGCGCGAGGTGACCGCAGGTTGTACCGACGGACGAGGGATACTATGCGGAATGCACTCGGCGACTTCCAGCCGGATGCGATCACTGGAGGGAGCACACTGCGCTGGATTTAAATGCACCGGGAGGCGCCGCGGCGCTGGAACGAGTCGGCGGGGACTGGAGGAGAGCGTCTTATTATGAGACGTGACAATATGAGTACATATTCGAGTATTCGCTAGACACCGGGCTATACTAGACACATATTCCTGTAACATTCCATTGGAGCGGAAAACATCAATACCACTGGAGGGTAAAAGAGTATTTTAGTGAGCCATTTTTTATTAGTATATACGTAAAGGATGTTTTTTTAGAGGTTTGGTTTTTAAACAACGTTGTTTCTAAATCAAATGTCAATTTGACAGTTGATTTGTAGTCAGTACGTTTTGTCATTTCACCATGAATAGATTGAATGACCACTATGCGCGTCGTAGGTTCAGTGAATTGGCCGAAAATAATATTCAGTTTGATCCTCTTTTTTAACGCATAATTTTGTTCACCAATGAGGAACATTTTTGGTTAAATGGCTATGTAATTAAGCAGATTTGCCAAATATGGAGTTGAGAAAACCCAGAAACCTTTATTGAGACGCCCTTACATCCATTAAAAGTCACTGTTTGGTGTGCTTTATGGGCAAGTGCAATCATTGGCCCATATATTTTTAAAGGCGATGCTGGCGAGAATGTTACGGTCAATAGATGGCGCTACAGAACCACGATTACTGACTTTTTCGTACCTCAGTTGATTGGCATTGATTTGACAGAGCTGTGGTTTCAACAAGATGGTGCAACATGCCACACGGTGGGTGCTACTATTAATTTATTGCGGGTAATTTGAATTTGTATACCTCTAAAAAACACCCTATACATAGTCTCATACACTAATATACTTTAATCCCTTTCACTGCCTACACCGGGGCACTTCTAGAAAACGCGGTAATGGTTTTACACACTTGTATTTATTAAGATTGGTAGTGACAGGGATATTGAGAGCTTTAAATGTAAATTCACAGTAAAATCGGCATACAACTTTGTTTCACATTTTCTATAAATTTCGCAACTTAGTTCATAAAACAAACAAAATTGCGTTGAATGAGAAGGTCTGTCAGGAAGCCTAGATGTTTCTGTATCAGATCTGGGAATGCTATGGGACAGCTTTCAATAGTACATACACCAAAAAAAACTTCGACAAGCTCGTCAATGCGTAGTGAAATCGCGGAGCCTTTCAATAGTATTTCACAAACATGTAATTTTCCAAGCCAAAAAGAAATCGCCGAACAATAATTATTGAAATATGTACATATTTTAACTAATAATGTGCTTGATATTCGTCAGATTAGTCATACGAAAAACGGGTTTTTAAAATACAAAATTCCATTCCAGTGGTAGGTATGCAAAATACGTAAACTCGCCGATGCTTCCAAGTTACTGTGCCGAGAGAGAATAAGAGCACCTATACTTATTTCAGTTGTGTATCTGTGTTTCGAAATTCCCTGACACCTTGGAAAGGATTTGGTAGGCACTGCAAAGCTAGGCACTATGAAATATAGTCATATATTCATCATACTTTGTATTTGAAAAACATTGTTAACTTAGTGGTATGGTAATCAAACACTCTCCTTATCATTCATTGTTCACTTTTTGTGATACCACTTTAAAACATCACCATTACCGGTTTCGAAATCACCATTCCATCATCTGGTCTATAGTTGACCTGATGATGGAATGGTTAATCGTGAAATATAACCATTTTATCATAAGGTCAACCAGAGGCGTGTATTCTATAAAGGCAGAAAAGCAGCGCCTACCCTGGATTACTCGCGTTCCATATAGAAACACGACCAGTGCCTACTATGCCTTATCCTTACCCGACCCTGATTAAAAACTCTGTGCACGCCATTGAGGTCAACTATAGACCTGATGATGGAATTGTTATACCGAAACAGGTAGTCGCGAAGTAGAGTTTTTAAGTAGTGTTCACAAAGTGAACGATGAATGATATGGAGTGTCATATATGGTATTCATCAACCTAAATATGGTAATTAATATTTTATCTCTTCCATTTACTAACATTAATTTACGAACGGGTTTAAAAAATTCTTTGATAAACAGGTCCCATTAAAGAAGTATGGTTTAATGTAATTTTGATGGTAAAAAAAAAACTTTTTATAGAAAAAAACGTGTGAACTCAACCTATATAAATTGACGTGAGTTTTATTTGATATTATTATAGCGAGCTTGCTAGATATACGCGATATAAACATCCGAATTTGCCTCGTAAAAATATACCGGAAAACGCTGTCATGTTTCATTTCAAATACCATCTAAGTACTTTTGGATCACCGTTTAAATCGATATCATGTCGCGCACTCCTTTCAAGAACGTCATAAATCAAAATACTTGATTTTTCAGGAGAACGTTTTTAAAGTTTAAAAATATAATACAACGTATTAAAAATAAATATCAAGCCAGTTTTTGAACTTTTTACTGTGCAACAGATCTTTTTAGATAAAATCTGAAGGTTTTTTCTCCATTTGAAAAATATTTAGTATATTTAAAAAAAATAACTAAACAATACATTTTATTCAAAATGCAAAAACAACACTTTCTGCCCTGTAGCGGGTAAATATTAAGTTTAAAATATGCCTCTTTTGCTGGGATATAGTACATTTTCTGGGCATTCCGAAAACATGCACAACTGAAAATTTTCGATTTTTGATTTATGACGTTCTTGAAAGGAGTGAGCGATGTGTTAATAGAAACATCATGAGGTGTTATCGCGGTACATAATGTGGGCAAGTCACATGACAGCTTGTAGTGATAATTATTTGTTAGTTCATATCCCAAGTACCTACTTATTGCAAAACTAGGACGAGAATCATTAGTATACAGATTGTAGTAAAGGAGTTCGTCGGAACGTGGAGGACGTCTCCTAATATTGATTTTTCTCCAGTGACTTTCTAAGGATCAATTTGTTTATTGAAAATGTATTTTTTTTAAAAAACATCGATATCTTTAGTTAATCATGAGATTTATCTAAAAAAAATGCTACACTTTTAACAGTAATAAATATGGTGTATTTAAAATTAGTAAATTGAGCTGTTTCTACATAAAGCGGTAATAAAAAAAAACAGTAACTAAATAATTTGGAACACAAATAAAAAAAAATTACAACCGCCTAAAAAATAAACTTGTTAGTTATAATTAATGTTAAAATTTTATTACATATACAAATTACATTTTTAGACTACAATAGATAATAAATCGTAAAAAAAATATGAGCATGGTGAATGGTTAATTGAACATCATTTCAGCGGGCACTTTTTTTTAAATATATTGTAACATGGAAAAACATAAGAAAATCTGTATTTTAATTTCATTAATTTATTCCAAAGTCGTTTTGTGGTAATATCAATCCATTTTTTAATTTATATTTTACTTGATAATGCAACTAATTCTTAAAATCTATTGTGACACGTGCAGAATGCATCGAAACACGTGTCAGAATAGATTTTAAGAAATAGTGGTATTTACCAAGTAAAAATTAAAACTTTAAAACGTCCGCCTCCGCAGTGTAATGGTACCGGTAGTCAGCACGCTCGGCTACCGTACTGGAGGTCCCGGGGTTCGATTCCCAGATGGGATAAAATAATTATAAGTATTTTTTACTCTAATATTTATTCAATACTACCCCGGACTGGTACCTGAAACCCAGGGCTGATAAAGATAACACTGATTTTATATGATGCAGTGCCCTATGCACCATTGAGTGCGGATAAGAGTTTGAAGAAGAATGAAGAAACTTAAATTAAAATTTTGATTAATTTTTCCATAAACGTATCTTGATGAATATGCCGATGCTTAATTTCTATATTATAAAAAAATATAATAGAGAAATATAACATAAATAATCTTCTTCAAACCCTCATCCGCACCCCAATGGTGCGTAGGGCACTCCATTATATAAACACAGTGTTATCTTGATCGTTAACACACGAAAGGTGATCAGCCCTCCGCTTCAGGCACCAGTCCAGGGTAATATTGAATAAACATTAGGGTGACATAAATAATACATCTAAAATAAATTATTTCCTGAAATTTTCACGTGTCACCAATTAATGAATGCGTGACGAATCGGGTTTTTTGTCAAATGGGGGAAGTCTTGCCGAGCGTCTAGCGGCGCACTAGACACCCAGAGCTGGGCCAGACGGGTCGTGACCCAGACGGGGGCCGGGATGACTATTAGGGAGGTAGGTACTGCAACAACAGCCGTTACATGCGTCTTCAAAAATCGATATACAACGAAATAAAGGAAATACTATAGGGTGCTTTTTTAGGATTCAAATACAAATTCAAATTTCCCGCAATAAATTGATGGTGGCACCCACCATGTGGCATGTTGCGCCATCTTGTTGAAACTACGGCTGTGTCACATAAATGCCATTAAACTGATGTAATAAGAAGTCAGTAATCACGGTTCTGTAGCGCTATCCATTGACCTTAACATTCTGGCAGGCATCGTCTTTTAAAAAAATATGGGCCAATGATTCCACCTGCCTATAAAGCACACCGAACAGTCACTTTTAATGGATGTAAGGGCGTCTCGATAAAGGCTTTTGAGTTTTCTCAACTCCAGATTCGGAAATTCTGCTTATTGGCATAGCCATTTAACCAAAAATGTGCCTCATCGGTGAACAAAATTTTGCGTTGAAAAAGAGGATCAAGCTGAATATTTTTTCGGCCCATTCACCGAGCCTACGACGCGCATAATAGTCATTCAGTCTATTTATGGTGAAATGGCAAAATGTACTGACTACAAATCAACTGTCAACTGATAAATTGACAATCAATGCTGCCAGTTTAAAAATCAAACCTCTTTTTTTTAAAAAAAAAACCCTATACTAGCAGATAATAATATTTTTGGAATTACCTAACGTCCAAGTGGCTAAAATCTAGCTGCGGCTTATGCAAAACCGCTTATCATGGTCTTACTTGGGCTCTAACTATAAGTTTTATAGCCTATTCCTTAGTGTATTGGGTGAACTCTTTATTGTTTAAAGTTACTATAATTTCATGTAATTCTTAAGTGAAAATTTCTAATAAAAAATACTCGCTATGCGTCGCCGACTTTTATATACTAGGTGGACCAATTATTGGCCAACATTGGTCGGCCTTCGGGCCAACAAAAATTATTTAAACCACAAAAATGACTTTTTTTTGTTTTAAACTAACATTTGACACCATCTTTACTTCTATATGTATATCATTGTGAATAAAAATAAAAAGCAATCTAGCAGGTAAAATAATTCTTACATAAGTCTTAGATGAGAGTCCAGGGTAGCAATATATTTTTTTAAAGAGAAAACATATTAATGTATTTTATTGACTGGCTCGAAAATTGAATTCGGGAACCCACACATGTTAGCCAGGCGCGCTAACCACTACACTACGGAGGAAAAATTTACATCTAGAGGAGTTTGAATAAAAAGTTAGAATTTAAAAAAAAAAATCAACACATTTTATAGACCTCATATCTCGCGACCCTAACGAAACACTGCAGATTCATTTAAATAATAATAATAATAATAATAAAATTATTGTAAGATTATCGAGTTTTGATAAAGGTACAAAAATATTAGTCGTCTGACCGTTTACACTTTTGTATTTGAATATTGTATAGCAACAATATAAAATCATAAATCAATTCGCGGGTCAATTAATATTTCCCTACAGACTATCAACTTATTCAAAAGTTACATATGAGTCACGACATCCGCCTCGATGGCGTACCATCTTGAAAATAAATTAAAATTATTTACATGCCAGTATCTATTGTTGAACCATTACGCACAATATAACCTACTTTTTCAAAAATGACCACTTGCCAAAAAATAACAACTTAGTCTAAAATGTTAAACTGACTTGCATTCCCAATTTCGCCACTGGCGAAAACTTCCAGAATCGACTCAAGTGAAAATAATGTAATAATTTCAAGGCGGGATATTCGATGGCCCGCAACTTAATTTTCTTTAAACCCAGGTAACATTTTACGTAATTGTTTTTTTTTCTCTTAAAACACCGTTTTTGTATTGAATAAATAAGTTTTTATTCGAAATAAATTTATGGTTTTGAAAAGAGATTATTTCAAGGTAAGTCGAAAAAATATACAAAAATATTTTTTCAATATATTATGTATACTAAAAACTATAACTTTTACATACAATTATTTTTCGACATTTAAAAAGTATCAATCAGTCAGCTTTAGGTTTTTGAATTCGCAGTGCTACCAACTAAGTCATCATAACCGAAACCAATTTTCTTTTTCCATTTTTTTTTAAATTTTCATTATAATTTTTATAATTATTAATTGATGTTTTACTTAGTAAATACCACTATTTCTTAAAATCTACTGTGACATGTATTTCGATGCATTCCGCATCATTTTCGAACACCGTACGTGAAGCTAATTCTAAATTTTAGAGTTGGGTCCTTGAGACGTTGAAGATTGAAGAGGGGGTAGGAGCTGTTTCTTAATTTTATTTATTTATTTAATATTAATTTTAATTTTTTATTTCTTATCAGTGGAAACATAGATGATAGGGGGGAGGCTTTAGTCATTGTCATTTTATTAATTATGGGTTTATTGTTATTTATATTTTTATGAATTTCTATTGTTTCAAAATGTTGCAGTTTACGGCTTTTTGTTTTTTTTTTATATCGCTCACTCCTTTCAAGAACGTCATAAATCAAAAATCGAATATTTTCAGTTGTGCATGTTTTCGGAATGCCAAGAAAATGTTCTATATCCCAGCAAAGGAGGCATATTTTAACTTAATATTTACCCGCTACAGGGCAGAAAGTGTTGTTTTTGCATTTGGAAGAAAAGGTATTGTTCAATTATTTTTTTTAAAATATACAAAATATTTTTAAATGGAGAAAAAACAGTCAGGTTTTACCTAAAAAGATCTGTTGCACAGTAAAAAGTTCAATAAGTGGGTTGATATTTATTTTTAATACATTGTGTTTTATTTTTAAACTTTAAAAACGTTCTCCTGAAAAATCAAGTTTTTTGATTTAAGACGTTCTTGAAAGGAGTGAGCGATATATTTTTCACAATAACCTAACGTTATTGTGGTTAAATTTGTATATTTTAAGTCTAAGATCTAAAATGAAACCCCAGTGTTTAGGAATGATACGACATCAACTAACATTATATTGTATTACTGTCTCAAAATACAGTATAATTATTTTAGAATGAAAATAATGAGTATATCATATAAAATAAAACAGTCAATGATATTGTGAGAAATTATTGCAACAACAACAACAACAAAAAAGCTAATGCTAGTTACTATTCCACATGTGCCCAATAAACAAGTAGAAATGGTTGGCAAAATATTCCGTTCAAATTTAGGAAATATTACTACTTATAGCATAAATCAATTTTCTTAACTTAAACATTATGAAAAATTCTTTACATCTCACCAATAGATGTCTCTAGTGAAGTTCTAGTGATTCATGAACAAGGTTTCTAAATTGGTTCATATATATATATATATATATATATATATATATATATATAGAACTTCCAAGAATTTGAGTAGTGTGGTTGTCAATAATGGGTAGAATTGGTGAATGTTACACGTGTGTAAAGTGATCACTTAAACCAGCCTATGACGGTCGCAAGCCCCGTAAATGCCCAGACTTCCATATTCTTCTTCATCTTTGATGAGATGTCAAAAAATAATATGAAAATAACTCCTGTAATTGGAGATAATCCAGATTTTGTGAACAAGTATTTGGACACACTCAAAATGTTGTAAATAAATTATCTGGTCAAATTATAAGCTTAATAATAAAAATGAAAATGGTATTTTCTGGCGTTTCTCATGTGTGTGATTATAATCCAGGATTCGGATCTCACATACTAATATAAGAGTTTCTGTTTAATAAAAAGCTTCTTTACATCTCACCAATAGATGTCTCTAGTGAAGTTCTAGTGATTCATGAACAAGGTTTCTAAATTGGTTCATATATATATATATATAGAACTTCCAAGAATTTGAGTAGTGTGGTTGTCAATAATGGGTAGAATTGGTGAATGTTACACGTGTGTAAAGTGATCACTTAAACCAGCCTATGACGGTCGTAAGCCCCGTAAATGCCCAGACTTCCATATTCTTCTTCATCTTTGATGAGATGTCAAAAAATAATATTATAAAATATGTTTTCATGTCTAAGAAATGTTGTAATAAACACCCTTATCATCCTTATCATTCCTTATCTACACCAAAGGGTGCACAGGGCACTGCATTGGTTAATTGACAATTAACGTCAAATATTATTTCAATGTAAGCATCAAAGAGTTAAAATTTACATAAATAAAACAATGTTTAAAAAAAATAAGTTCAAAATGAAAAGTTTACCTGAGACCTAAAGCCAAATATTATTTCAATGTAAGCATCAAAGAGTGGAAATTGACATAAATATAACGATGTTTTAAAAATATAAGTTCAAAATGAAAAGTTCACCTGAGATTTGACGTCAAATATTTCAATGCAAGCAAATGTCATCATGTATAAGAAATGCTGTAATGACACCCTTATCGTTCCTTATCTACACCAAAGGGTGCACAGGTCACCACATTGGCTAATAACGTCAAGTATTATTTCATTGCAAGGATCAAAGAGTTAAAATTGACATAAATATAACAATGTTTAAAAAAAACTAGTTCACAATGAACAATCACCACCCGAGACAAGGACAAGAATAGCGTCACCTCTTTGGCAATTTGGTCGAGGGCCTGATCTTCCGCCGAGGCTTTGGTCTGCGTCCGCTGGCGCCGCGCCGAGGAGTCCATGGCTGAGGACTGCGGCCCGGCGACCTGCCACCAACACATACAAACACCGGTCAGACATATCATCCAGGCGAGACATAAACATGGGTCAACATAAGCCAGAACACAACAATGCGATTAGAAAACAACCATGTATTACTAGAATACAACCAAAATTAACTAACTAACCTTAACAGCGCTTCACCACAGGGGTAGGCAGAGAGAAAAGAACGGCATACCACCCTGTCTTTGCAAAGATTCTTCGCCTCTATCTAATTCATGCATTTCCTCATACATACCCGCCGATTATTTCAACTCCTGACCCGTTTTCAAGTATTTGACATACCTGATTGTGCCAAGTTTTCCTCGATCTTCCTCTGCTTTTTTTTCCAACTTCATTTCCATCTATATAAGGGTTGGAACCAGGACTTCGCTGTGAAATGCCTGTTTAGCTTTCACTGATAGGTTTTTATTTGCTGTAACTGGTTTCAGTGCACCATTCACTCTGTTCCCAGCATTCACTCTCCTTTCTATATCTAGGATACACACTACATAGAATACAACCAAATGTTACTATAACATTACCATGGGTCACCGGTATAGAATCATGAGTCACCAATTCAAAACCATGGCTCAACAGGACATAGCAGACAAAAAACAATACAACCACGGATCCAGCATCAGCCGTACAACCATGAATCAAAGACTATCACAGACATAAAATGAAAAATATGGGACAAAACTAATAAAAAGCAAAGCCATTAATTAAACTCTATGAATTCATGCGTAGTTAGCTGATAGTGGGTTATTTTGGCATATAAAGTAATAAAAATATAAAAAAATCCCATACTATATGATTGCAAACCCTGCATTGAAGCTTGCTAAATGTGCTTAATTTGCCATCTTTTTTTAACCAAACCAATTTTTTTCAATTTACTTTAAAAACAGTAGTAATTTTTAAATTTGAAATTTGTTTGTAAGAGTATGGACACTTTGAATGGACACGCCTAAACATACATAAAAGAAAATATAATATTGCTTACTATGTTAATTATAAATGTTAACAAGGAATTTTTGTTATTTACATTTATTTCCTGGTACAGATTGTGAATGAAAAAAAAACAATAAGAAAACATGTTCACTATGTAATTAAAGAACGGTAAAACAAATTAATGACACACATATGGTTAGTAATAGAAGCAGAGGAATACCAGGAAAAATTTCGCATGATCAAATATTCCAAATACTTGAAAGTGTTAGGTCAGGAGTCAGAATAATCAGCGGGTATGTATGAGGAGGAGTATGTATGCGGAAGATGCAAAGATTGTTTGCAATGACAGGTTTGTGTGGCATTCTATTCTCTCTGCTTACCCCTGTGGGAAAGCAGCATGATGGTTAGTTAGTTAGTTTTTTTTATGTTCACTATGTCTCATCTACCTAATTATAACATTTTGATATATCACTCACTCCTTTCAACAATGTCATATATCAAAAATTGGCAATTTTCAGTTATGGATGTTTTCGGAATTCTCAGAAAATGTACTATATCCCAGTAAAAGCGGCATTATTTTTAACTTTATATTTACCCGCTACAGGGCAGAAAGTGTTGTTTTTGCATTTTGAAGAAAAGGTATTGTTTAATTATTTTTTTAAATAGGTTTTACCTAAAAAGATATGTTGCAAAGTAAAAAGTTCAATAAGTGGCTTAATATTTATTTTTAATACATTTCATTATATTCTTAAACTTTAAAAACGATCTCCTGAAAAATCAAGTTTTTTGATATATGATGTTGTTGAAAAAAGTGAGCGATATACAACCTATAGTTGAATAATATATTACTAGGATAGAGTATAATTTTTCAAATGATTCATTACTGAATATTACTGAAGCTAAGTACCGACTCACAATCACTAGTAAGATTGCTTCAAAAGGGAACATTCGACAATATTGTATAATATTTTCCATTCTCACACTCATGTCAGTGGCATTGTAATATTATTAATACCAAGTTATACATCCAATTGCAAACAAAGATTTAATAATCAAATCAATCTTACCAAGGACATGTTTCAATTATAGCTCTATTAATATAATGTTTGGAAAACAATTAATTAATTAAATCAGTAATTCATAGAATTATAGTGTGATTAACAAATGCAGAATTATTAATTTACAAACTATTTATGAAAAACAATTGACGTTATATTAAACAACAACAAAGATATCGAAAGTTTCCTTTGTATGAGACAAAATCAATCATTCAGAAAGAATTACATTTTCATAACATGTTTTTGGACTTGTCATGTTTTTACAGAAACCCTACCATTTAAATGGAATAAAAATAAATAATGTCTAAAATAAGATGCCCAAACAGATAAATTCGACAAAATATACTTTCTACAGATTGACTAATGAAAATTTTAAAGGTGAAAAATTGACATCCTTTAACAGGTGCTTGTTTTTAAGTTGAAGGTATATTTAAAGTGTAATTCAATATGTAAACAATGCACATTTTCAACGAAAAACGAAACGAAAGAGTTAAAAATATGAGCTGACCTATTTAAACCTATTTTTTTTATCAGCGAACATAGAAAATCTCTTGGAATAATGTAAACTCGATGCTGAAGAGCAACTGACAACTCGAACTATGATACTTGACACAAGTGACTCGCGTGAACGGTCGATTGCAAACTAAACCACGAAAGTATAAAAAAGCTGGACAAAACCAGGAAAATATGATAAAACACCGATTAGCGTGGGAGACACGATGTATGTTATTTGTGTTCTATTTGCCATTACCCGAATCCGCTAGTGGGCACCTAGCCAATACATTTTTCAAACACTATTAGGAGCTATACTCACAATGCACAATTTCTTCTTGAATGAAATTCACCACATCTTGCTTTAAACTGATATATCGAACAATCCAACTTTGTAAACAGTCTCAAACGAGGATGACAGCGTTGAATTCGACCTTCATGTCAATACATTATAATCCGGCAACTTGGGGACGACAGACCCCATCGAATATGACGTTAAATATCAATAACCATACGTGAAAACATTTGGATTGTAATTTAGAAAGACGACACTATGCTTGTTTTATTTGCCTGTTATCATAAAACACGCGTCGAATAAATATATTTCGTTTTATTTAAGTTAATTAGCACATGTGTAAAGGCCCCCGACATCATACATCGACGAAAAATTCACGGTCAACTGTAGATTCTGTTCGAAACCGTAAAAACGAAAAAAAAGATGGAAGCAAAGGCAAATAAAAAATATATAGATTTCTCGTTGTCTATGATTACTTGTCATCCGGGCTGAAAAACATTTACCACACAGTAAGCAATTCGAAGGTTGTTTATAAAAAAGTTACGTTTGCTCCGTTGTTATTTTTTTTTACTTTGCTTATACCTGTTTATAAGAAGTTTATTCAAATAATATTATCAAAAAGATATCTCTAGAGGAAAAAAAATGAGAAGGGATACCAATGGTGAATGTTACACAGCGTATAAAGCTATTGGTTTTACCAGGTCAACGTAGATCCCTGTAAATACCCAGACTTTAATATCCTCATCCTTCTACATCTTTAAAAATATTATTTCCACATGAGTTGATACCTTTTAATTACCTTTTTTTCGCTAAGGGTTTGTAACTAGAGGTCAATTTTACAAACAACACATAGAATAAATTTTACTTTCAACCAAGTTGGTTCTATGATAGTCAAGTCCAAAGATGAATATAGAAATAAATGCTTGAACAGCGTGTTCAACACCGTTTTATAATTCTCTATATGCCGTTTGTTTTGGGTTATGGCCTTAGGAAAAAAGCAACACTCTGTACTGCTTTGTAAATCTTGTCTACATCAAAATTAGAATTCAATTAATTCATTTGTGAGACAATCCATGGAAGACAGGCAAATATTCGATCAGCAAGCACATCAGCTACCGCTAGACTATTGACGCTCAAACGTCCCAATAAAATTTTGGTGATAGGGCTTTCGCTGTTGTAGGTCGCGCAGCATGGAACAACTTATCCCAGAGTCAGATCTATCCATAATATTGCTGAGTTTCGATCTAAACTCAAGACCTACCTTTTCTGGATCTATTATCCATAGAAACCACATTAAATAAAATAAAATAAAAAAAACTACACACGATGGAATGTTCTTTCGGTGGTTTTGTGTACACTAAAGGAAAAATGTATGATTAGTTCCGGGGGCCGCAAGTAGACACCTGGCGGGCCGCGGGTTGCCCACCCTTGCTTTAGGAGTATACTGGTATTTAGTATTTGGTTACTACTAATATCCAGAGCATTTCCTGTATCCTGAATTCCAATAAACGTGAAGGCCAGCATAGTTAACAGTCATAAATACATATTAATTTAAAAATGAAACATTCACATGCAAAAGAAAATGAAACACAAAAATAAACACCATTTTTTTTATTCAATATCACATATTTATCCTATTGTGACAATTTGGAATAAGTTTTTCCAACAAGAGAAAAATAAAGAAAATCATTAATTTAATCATATAAACATGAATAATTAAATTTCAGATGGATCTGTATTTATCACCCAAAATAATTTTTAAAAATCAAAATAAATAACAAGTGTCTTTTTTGCCTTCAAATGAAAAAAAAAGTGTATAATTGCTTCATTTATTATTTTAGTCTCTGTTGGAAAGGCATTACAAAATACAAAATAATCTAAATAGTATTAAGCTAAAATATGTTATTTTGTTGGTGAACTATTCAGCCTTGGATTTTGTGACATCTCCTTTGAAATGAAGAAATACTAATGAAAAAATAAAAACTCCAAACATCATGGAGAATGAGCTGACATAATAAGGATAAGCACTCGGAATGAATCTCTCGTACTGCGTGTGCTCCAAGGGACGGACTGAAACCTGGAATCAATTACAGATATTAATTAATTACAATTAAATAGAAAATATGGTTTACTTTATGTGGTTAGCTGATAAAGTAGATAACCAAATAGACAAATGTATAATTTACAGAGGATAAAAAATGTATACAATGACCAAAAATATTTAAAGAAAACCTGATGGTGTTAGTATCCCATTTAATAATATGGCAACAAAGTGCAAAGTTGGTTCAAAGATAGTTTGCCGTTATGTATCTGTCAGATAGCAATGATGTTTAGTGGAATAGGGTCTAATTTTTCCGACTTTTTCTACATTATATTTTGACGACCAGTTTTCTTTAATGACGATGAATTCATTTTTAACCTGTCCGGGAGTGTGGCCATACATGAACGTCCAAACAAAACAAAAAGGAGTTTGGGCGCACATGAATGGTCACGCTTATAAGTAAAGCCCGGTAACATTTATTTATAAACTGCCACTTTTACTGCTATCAGCAGTAGTATTTAAACACATAAACTACACTTTAGATTATTTTTCTGTTTACCCACAAAAATTTACTTGAAATAGAGTTTGTGTGAAGACTGTTATAAAAATTATAAAAAGTAAAAACATAAATTAAAAAAAAACTCACTCCTCAGATACAGTTTTGTCCCCAGAGACTCACTCGGACAGGTTAGTAGTAAATGTTAAACGCAACGAGGCAAATTACCCAAATCATATTTTTGTTGCAAGTTAAGATTTCAAGTTTGGTCAACCTTTAAGCACATGTTCAAGTTTCCCAAGAAAAATAATTACCTGGGTAGTACTAAACAGGTGAGTGTATCCAACCCGATCATAATCTACTTTAAATTGGTAGACTCCGTAAACATCCGGGATTTTAAACTTTGCTTCATACAATCCGCTGGGCTTCCTGTTTAGTGTTATTCTGACAAACGGGTCGATCCTCACAAACTCCAACTGCACATCAGTTGCATCGTAGGGCTGCCAATTTCCATTCACCAATTTTTCAATCTCAATAGAATAAACCTAGAAAAAGAAATGGGATAAAAATTAAATTACAAAAAAATATGTATTTACAGTAAAAAGCTTTTTAATTTAAAATTTAACAAAAGAAAAATTCAATAATAATTTAAAAAATAAATTAGCAAATTTGAAGAAGAAAAATATTCCACTTATTTTCCATATGCAAATTGATATGTGCCAATACATATTTCATTGGTAAGTTGTATTTTTCGCTGACAAAACAATAAATTCAGAAAAAACATTTTGCTAAAAAAAATCTGTAGCTGAAATTTGTTTTTATCGAAATATTGCAAATTCAGAATAGTTAAGTGCTTTATTTTTATTTTTATTAATAGTCAACTTACAACATTTTCCATAATAGTATAGGCTGATGGAGGTTGTGTCTCTTTTTCTTTGTGATGGCGGACAGACTTAACTCTCAGCTGACCATTTTCACCAAATACCCACTGTGTCATTGCTGTTGCTAGCTTATTATTTCCCGACAAAGGCGCTGAAAGTTTATCTCCCTAGAAGTAAGAATAAAATATGCATTAATATATTTTTGGTAATTCTAATCATGTTTAATTTTGTTTGTTTTTTTTAAATTATTTATGTTAGGTATGGGTTGGATTAGGTTAGGTTTATTGTAAAAATTGTGTAAGATAGGGTTGGGCTTATAAAGTTTAGAAAAGAATTCTAAAATAAATAAAGACAAAATGTTTAAGAAACAATTTATAAGATGACGTCCCCATAACCAATACTAAGAGAATATAGTAGATAAGACGAGAGTATTGAGCAGGATTTTTTTTACGCATAGAAAAAAAGTAATTGTAATTATTTAAGATAATGAGAGGCAAAAAATCATGTTTTTTATGTGATGTTCAAACAATAATATAAAATATATCATTTTTTTATGACAAAGGATAGAATTTGCAGGCGATCATGCATCTGGCGGTTGTCAATAGTTTTAGTCAAATTAAGTGAAGAGTGTTGTTGAGGAAGGCTCAGGAAAAAAGTGGCACGAAACGTAAAGAAAGAGAAGGACTATGTGGAACAGTGTGATGGTATTAGAATTAGCAGGAGTACAAATGTAAATTATTACAAATAGAAAAGTAAAATACCTGGGCTTTCTGGACAGGGGATGTGAAAGCTTCGTCAGAGAAAAAGTAAAGTGACCCGCTGAAAATAACACGCGCATTGTTACGCGCCTGCAGAGCTGCCATTAGTAGGGTATTTTTCCCAACTGCGTGAGGGTAGTCCTTGATGGGGTTTTCCGGGTTGTAGCTGTAGGCAGAACTGTCCGCAGTGAGGAGAGGAAGGACCAGGGGGTTGTCCTTGTCCGCTATGAGCCCGGTCCCTTTGTACAGCAGGGGTCCCAGCCCGTCCTTACTGCCTACGATGACGGGTGCATACATGAGGTTCTCAGGTGAAGCAACAATCTTGGTATGCTGTCCATCATCTGATATATCGTAATTCAAGTGATCAATTACTGCGGCACCTTCCTCGTCCACCTAGAATTAGATTAATTTAAATGGTTAGCTTGATAAGAAGACTTTGTCTGTTTATCCTAGAGTTGTGCTCTTGGACGTTTTTAAATTTTTGATTTTGAAAATGATGCGGAATGCATCGAAACACGTGTCACAATAATATTTGAAGAAATAGTGGTATTTACCAAGTAAAACTTAATTGTATTCATTAAACACAATAATGATTACGAATGCTTATTTTTCAGGAGCATAAGAATTTTTTTTTTTAAATAATAAAATAATATATAATATAATGATCCACGTTATAAATTTGACACATTGAGCACTTTCTTTTTACATCAATCTTAGATAAAAAGGGTAGTTATTTTTATTAAAGACTATTCAAACAGAATTGTCATACCTAATATTTTTTGAAATATATATATTTTTATCATTTTCTAAGTTTCACGGGTTCATCCGCCTTTGGGTAGAACGATCTAACAATCTAACAATCTAACAATATGTACATTTTTCATTTCATAAATTAGTAGCATGATTGTGAAACCACAATAAAAACAAGGATGTTTTTAATAAATAATGTGAGCCAGACTCTACGTAGGGGGAATTTATGGTATCACAAATTCCAATTTCATAACTTTTTTTTCAACGGCTAATAATGGATGGTTCAAAAAAGAAAATACTCATGACATTCACGCTTAAATTCGAAATTCATGGAGGCATTGATGAAAGTGCTTTGATGCCATAATATGAAAAATGAGATTTCGAAGCTAAGCCATGTATTTGAAATGACTAAAGAATGCAGTTTTGTTCAACAAATATTAAAAAAAAAATTATGATACGGAAAAAACAAGGTACCAATATAAATTTCAATGGTGGCTTGGATAACAAATTAATGTCGAAACAGAAACAAACCTCAAATCCACATTCAGATGCAAGTTCCCTGAGAATGTCACCAGCACTAGAGCTCCCAGCAACCAGAACATTTCCTCCATCATCAATGAACTGTGTTATACCTTCAATGCTTACAGAACCTCCGAATTCAAGAACTGAAGGTGCGAAAATAATAAGATTCTTGTAGAGATACTGGCCATACTTCGATAAAACCAAATTCCCATCATCGGCTAGCTTATATGTTAGTGGATAGCCACGATCTATAAGGTAGAATAAAACATTAATTTTACAAATAACACGTTTGTTTCCAAAACCGGCAAAAAGTGTAATAAGTGCATACCTTGTAAAGACTTAAAAAATAAACTATGCGTTTCTTTGATTGCTAAATTATCAAGTAAAACTAAAGTATCTCCATTAGCTGTAGTTAGAGTAATTTGAAGAAGACATATTAATAGTAAATGCAATATTAATTTAGCCATTTTCGCTGGCACTGTCAAAATCACGATTAGCCACAAAAACTGAAAACGATTGACGTGTAAGCCAGTCTCCGAGATGCTATTTTTACACACAATTTATACGAAAACTATTTTACACAATTTATGCAAATATAGCCCTTAAAGTCATGTATAGAAGAGTTATAATTGTAGTATATTTTATTCTTCATAAATAATAAACATATTGATGAAAATTCGTTGAGTACCTACGTAGTTACAATTGTAAAAAAAGGATTTTAGAATAAAATTATTTCATCCCAAATTTTTTTTGAAAAATCCCAGAATCTGATACTCCTTCACACACAAAATTCAAAAGTATCACCTAGCCTTTTGCTTTCTAACAAACAAGTGCTGCACACGTTGTGACCCTAAATTTATTTAAAAAAAAATGGAATATCAAATTTAGAAAAAGAAAACGTACATTTCTGCGGACTCTTTCAAAATTCCTGTTACCTATTCAAGAGTTGCGATAGTTTCAGCATTACTTTGGGGAAGACATGATGAATTTGTATTTGAAAACACTTGTTTTTTTTTGTTTACCACTGGAACTATATTATTTTCACTACTAGTTTCGGAAGGCACAAATGTTTCCATCTTCGGGTCTGAATATAAACTGAATATGGTTTAAATTTATACCCGAAGATGGAAGCATCTGTAGCTTCAGAAACTAGTCGTTAAAATGAATATAACTCAAGTGGTACAAAACAAATGTTTTCATTTACGATTTGAGTAAAGGGGGGCTTCATATTTCAAATGGGACTTATAATGCCTAGAGTATAAATATAATGATGGTCTGCTTATCGATCTTTGAGTGTTCGAACAACATGTATTGAAAATATTTGTCTATGTGCACACTTTACTTCTACATATTGTACAAAATCTTTGCCTTTTGGTATCTCTTTTTGGGATTTTTAGTTTATGATTTATGCTTTTACGGACGTTGGGTTTGTCGCACGAGGCATGCGTTTTTGGTGCTAATAATCGAAGTTATATCTGTACATTATTATCTATAAAAGTACATAAATTTAAAATGGCCCTTAATCCTGCTTACGAAGCAATCGGGAAAGGATTCGTACAACAATATTATGCTCTTTTTGACGATCCCGCGACAAGACCTTCTCTTGCGAATATGTACAATGTATGTATCATTCAAATTTGTTGATCATTTAAAATAATTAAGTTTTTTACTATTATTTTTATTTGTATGGTCATAATTTTCAGGTTGAAACATCCTTTATGACGTTTGAAGGACTACAAATTCAAGGGTCCGTAAAAATTATGGAAAAGTTAAATGTAAGTTCAACTTTTCAACTGACATCGTTTTCTCAAGTGAACTTTAATTGCGTTATTTTGACAATCGGTGTTTGAACCTTGTTTTTGTTTTTCAGAGTTTAAGTTTTCAAAAAATCAATAGAATAATAACAGCCATAGACTCACAACCCATGTTCGACGGAGGAGTATTAATCAATGTTCTGGGACGGTTGCAGGTAAATAAATAGTTATTACAATAATCAGTGTAATACCTGAGTCACAACTATTATTCATGATATAATATTGTAGCGTATTTCTGCAGTCTAGAAGGATCTAGAAGTGACTGACTTTTAGGAATTTATGAGGTTGAATAGTAAAATTACTAGCTTTTTCCACTTTTATTTCACTTGATCAGTGACTGAGTTTTGTTGGTACCGAGATGGTGGTTCACCGGTCTGATGATTTCGGTGACGATCATTAGTCTAATAAAATAAATGTAGAAAAAGTTATGCAGTTGTTTTATTATAAAAATGTAGTTCCACCAAGAAATGCCAGTACAAAATTGAAATCTAATTTATAAGCTTGGTATCAGAAACCTTTATATATGGTTATTACGGTGCCCTTAGAAATGTCAGTAGTAACACTATTGACGACAACATACTATTGCAATGCCTTGTTTTCCAAACTACAAAACTGTTCACTTGGGGAGCTGTCAAAATATTTCCATAAGCAGGTGTCAAATTTTGGCATAGCCGAGAAACAACTTAAAAACGATGATGTTTTTGATGACACGAGTAGGCGCTAAGCAGGTTCGAATTTGTGAGATTGCAAATAAAAGTATGCCATATAAAATTATTTTCAGTGTCATGAATGTCGTGGTTAATAGTATTGTGGGCATTTTATCATGGTCCGCGTTAGTATAAAAAAAACATTAATTAATAATTTTTTTAAAGTAATTAAAAATTGGATATACCAGCATTTGATGTGATGGATATTTTTTAATAGTATTTTTGTAAATTTTTAGCACGGCATACAATAAAAACAAGGATGTGTTATGTAAGTGATGCAAACAGGCATTACACAGGCGCGAATTAGTAGCATAACAAATTCCTTAATAGAAAATTTTTTACAGTTGCTTTTTTATCGCACCCAACAGCGGTAAAGCCAAAATATGTTAATTTTAGTTACATTTTGTGTGACTTATTAATCCATTATTTAAAAAATAGATACATAGTTCGGTTCGTAATGAATAAATGAATTTTTTTGAAATATAGGGTCCGCCATCTAAAGTTTTTTTTTTCAACTAGTGCTTATTTCGTGAATGGTAACACTTAGCTCATGTCTGATTTGACAGATAATTAGTTTTATCCTTCCACTGAGCGAATATGGTTGTGTATACGCTTGAACAACGCTGGGAAATATTGCGACATTACTTTGAAAATCATGGTAATGTTGCAGAATGTGTGCGAAAATTGCGTACGGTTTTTGGAAGAAGAGAAGCACCGTCAGCTCCGTATGTTCGTTATCTTGTGAAAAAAGTGAAAGAAACTGGCATCCTCATCGATAAACCAAAGCGTGAAAAGCCAAAAACAGTGCGTACACCCGAGAATATCGATGTTGTGGCAGAAAGTGTGCGTGAAGCGCCATCAACATCAATTCACCGTCGTTCTCAACAATTGAACATTTCGGAGACATCATTGAGACGAATTTTGCATAAAGACCTTGGTATGACGCCATACAAAGTCCAATTGGTTCAGGAGTTGAAGCCAACTGACCATCCAATGCGTTTTCGCTTCGCTGAGTGGGCCTGCGATCGACTTACAGAAGATGCCGATTTTGCCAAAAAAATCATCTTTTCGGATGAAGCTCATTTTGATCTTGGCGGGTATGTAAACAAGCAAAATTGTCGTATTTGGGGCACAGAAAACCCGCACGCATACATTGAAAAGCCGGTACACCCAAAACGAGTCACTGTTTGGTGCGGATTTTGGTCCAGAGGCATAATTGGGCCATTTTTCTTTGAAAATGAGCAAGGAGTGGCCGTTACAGTCAATGGCGATCGTTATCGGGCCATGTTGAACGGATTTTTGTTCACAAAAATTGAAGAGGAGGATATTGGCAACATTTGGTTTCAACAGGACGGCGCTACGTGCCACACAGCCGAAGCTACACTCGATGTTTTGCGCCCTGTTTTCAAAAAAAAAAAGTTATTTGGCGGACCCTTTATATTGTTTGAGAAGAAACAATTGCTTGTATGAAATACCCTATTCTATCATAAGGAAGTACAGAATGTATGAACCACTTCACCGCAACCATTTGTTTTCAAGATTTCTCAAGGTAAATCAAAGTGCTAGTCTGGGTATTTACCAGGCTTACAACCTGTCTGATTTGAATGATTACTTTATACAATGTATAACATTCACTTTTTCATTCATTCTTTGATTTAGGAACTTCTATTTATCATTATGTGACGAGGAAAATCTGTATGCGAGTTTGTACTGTTGTATTTTGTCATTTCTGTCAAGTAATATAATAGATAGAAACCATACCATACATCGGTATGCAAGATTATTTGTGTTTTCTTTAGGAATGCATGTAAATATATATTCATTTTTTTATTACTTTGTCTGCCTCCATAATGTAGCGGTTACCATGTTTGAAGTACTGGCTTTGATTCCCAGGGGGATCAAAATAAAAATAAATAAGCGTTTTTTCACTCAAATATTTATTTAATATTACCATGGGCTGGTACCTGACACGGAAAACTGATCACCTTGCCTTCACATAATTGATAATCAATTTTACATTGTATCAATTTGGTGCAGTAGCCTATATACCAATGGGGGCGGATTAGGGTCACTAGTAGCATTCTTGACCAGTTTAAAAAAAATCAACAGTACTTGGAGTATTGTTCAAGTCGGCAAGAATTAGAGGAGGTGATGTTTTACATTCTTATTTCTTTAAAATGGAATAGGGCAAGTCACTTATAGCAATAGACCTCAGACCTAAATATCTGGCTGAAAATTTTATATACCTCTCAGATCATGGTCTACCACTTCGTTCTTCCCAAGAAAGAACACTTTCCATTCCTCGCCATAACACATCATTCTTCTTTTTCCTTTGTCTTCCATATTATCATCTTTTAGAATTTGTATTTTTTTATATGTTCATTTGTAATTTATGTTTTTTTTTTAAGTGTACTATCCACCCTCTGATTGCAAACAGCTATATATGGTATCAAACATTTTGATCAATATCACTAGTCTGTTTTTGGTTGGTTGGTGCTTTTTAGTAATAAGCCCGCCAATGTACTTATTTATTTTCTGTACATGAAGTTTAAATAAATAAATAAATATGTTTGAAATGGTGAAACTATGTGTTGGTATTAGACAGATGAGGATCAACCCCATGCCTACATTCAAACGTTTGTCCTGAAGCCAATAGGAATCTCTTTCTACGTGCAACACGATACATTCAGACTAGCGCTCCATGACACGGTGTAACGCCTTCTCCGTGCAGTCTGCTCCTAAACAACTCGGGATCTGTAAGACAGCAGTGTTCTTATCCACTTCTGCTTGCTTTCAATTCTTTTCTTTTTAGAAACACTTTGTTTTAATCCGATCTTTTATTTGTGACGTTTAACATTACTCATTTTGTGTACCTTGTCACCATAATATAAAGATGCAAATCCATCACTGATTAACTCCTTATTACTTAAATTCAATCCGCTAGGGTCTAGCCTTATACTAACATGTTTCACCATTGCAATGTTTTAATACCCTATGGAAAGTGTCAACCAGTTTTAGCAATTAGAAGTCCGACAAGATGAAGTAACGAGTGGGATACACACATATGGACAGCAAGGAAGAGGTGCAGTTATTAGTTGTCTAAAATTAGTATTGAATTGAAATACTTGTGTATAGAACATAAATATTTAAAAATGTTTTCTCCTTTATCGTCAAGTTTATTATAAAAATAATACCATTAAAAATACCTTGCATAGAGTAATTATGCTGTCATACTCCTCCGAATCCACAGTAAGTGGATTTAATAGCTATTTGGGAGAGGAACATAAAGTGCTCTGCCAGCAATTATATAGCGAAGATATTGACATTGATTTTTGGATATCATTTTGGTAACCAAACCCAAAAATTAATGTCAATATCCCTATAATCATTTAAAGAGCATTTGAATACCTTTCGTATAAAATGCTCTTACTGTACTTCAAGTTCTGTACGGCAATAAGGTGAAAGCTGTTTCTAAGACAATATCTACCTTTTTTTCACTCTTAAATTAAGAATAAAAAATTACTCTGAAAAAAAAATTGTAATTTTATTTATATGTTTCGCCTGACGGCATTGTCTTTCTTCATCTCCTTTATACTGTTGGACTTCTAATGTCGGTGGCACTATTAAATACTCTATGAACAAGGTCAGGTCAAGGGTCCCAATAAACTAATATATGTACTTTTGGATCTTTTAAAACTGATAAAAAGAGCACTGTTTTCTATATTACACGACAGTGCCTATTATCATTTATCAATCCAGGTTTTCTTATTATTATTTATGAGAAAACTATATGTGACACTTCTTTATTTTGTCAATTGTATTTAGGCCATTTGTGGGCTTGATTGTATGTACCTCAATTACTTTATTTTCATAAATTAAGATTGAGTTATATGGCGATAGATTTGTATCAAATACCAAAAAATGCATGTATTATTTAAGAACACAAATTTTCCCGCACTTTCTATAATAGTCCATTTGTATATTGTTATGAATATTATGAGATTGACTCCATCTCAAATCACTTTGTAAATATTTTTATTTAAAATTCAGCAACTAATGTTCATAAGATTTATACCAGTTTCAAAGTTAAAATAAATGTTTGTAACAAGTATGCCTTTAATAAACAAAATTTAATAAAATAAAGAACTCGGTGGAAGAACTAAAATTCTAACATGTGAAATTTGTCTAAACCTTCTCACAACACACTATGTCTGTTGCAATATTAATTACTTTTTGCCGGAGGAGCAATTTTTTTTAAATATTTGAAATGAAATATTAATATAAACTTATCGAGTGTACATTTTAAACACTTTGTAATAACTCAACATATTTTTTAAGTAATGCACTAATTTAAACATGTTATATCTTGTTCCATTTCATGAGGGAAGCTACTGTCGAATGGCATGGTCACTTTCAAATCCTGTCCTCTATTTATCATAAAGTTTAAATCACACTAACATATATACAGTACATATTTTAGTTTTTTTCTTCAAATAAACATTTAACAATGAACTATTTGAAAATGAACATTATAAGAATTTCATTTGTTTATAGAGTTGCTTTCATCAAATAGAAAAAAGGAATAGTTAGCATGTATTCTGTAAGAAATGTTTAGTGAAAAAGGTTTTGAAATTAGTCTAGTTAATTTTATATACTTATATATTTTAATAGGTTTTAGAATAAATACTTAATATAAAATTTATGTTTTTAACACCTCAAATAAGATTTTGTTGACAAAATTTCATATTCAATTAAAATTAACTTGAATAAAAATAATTCGTGAACTTGGTTAGATTTAAAAAAAGAATAGTTTACTGTGTTCCTAAGTTAAATGCGATTTGCTTTTTAGTTATATGCAAAGCAAAATTCACCAACTATATTTTTGTACACGTTTTCACCACTTTTGTCCGGTATGATTTCAGTGTGACGAGGATCCCCCCCACCCCTACTGCCAAGTGTTTGTTTTGAAACCATTGGGAGAGTCTTACTTCCTGCAACACGACATTTTCCGCCTGGGTATTCACGATACAGCTTAACAACATTCATCAAAGTGCTTATGTGAACAAACGTTCTTTAAACAAAACAGAAGTTCTTTCAATAAAAACGACATAAAAAATGTTTTCAAGAAGCTGGTATTTGTTAATGTCTATCTAACAGATATTTTATATGATATTTCATCAAAAGTGGAAGTTCAGAATAATTCAATCAAAAATATTCAAAATTCCTAAAACGAGATTATTGTTAAATTTTTTTAGCCGGTAGATGGTTTCAAGTCGGTACTTTAGGACATCTAGAAAAGTGTTCAAATATTACTCCAAATGCAGTGTTATAATTTTAAGGGATTGACGAGGTATAAAATAACTATATTATTGTTAAAGCAACCAAGACTAACTGTTGATGATATCTCGGCCGATATGTACCTATGCAACAGAAATGTTTTTAAAACCAATATTTGTACTGTTAGATAGGCCTTGTTAATGAATACTATTGTGTTTTATAAAATATTAAGTTTTCCACTTATGTAGTTATATTTTGTATGTTGCCTATTTTTTGTTTGTAAAGGAAAAAGGAGACTAATAGATACAGTGAATATAATGTGAATTAATGACAATTCTCGTCTGCTTTGCTAACACTCGCTTAATAAAATGTGACACAAAATTATATTACTCTTGACTCGATAAACACTTCATTTGTCATTAAATAATAACATTTTGTGAAGATCATAGTTTAATAAAATATTTTTTAATGATATTTTTGTTTTATTAAACCACTATTTATATTTTACAGTGATATCTCCATCGATTGTTCCTTGATTTATATTCCTGTGCGTAATTTACATCCTTCATAATAAGGATTGCTTACAAATTTCCGCGTTGATATACCCCTTAAAAAATAACAAAGGTTTCACTGTATCTTGTATAGTCAAATGTGGGACTTTGGAAAAGGTGGAATAAAATATTTACAATGCTAAATTTTCATTTAATAAATACGTATGTCAAAAATTAGGACAAAAGACAATAATAGCAAAATAATAACAGGTACATAAAACCTTTGCACATCTAGTATTAAATTCTATTCCTACTACAAATTTCTTTTCTTTTGATCATGAAGAGTAGTACCTACGTATGGACATTCAATTCTAATATTTTGACATCTTTCCTTCGCAAAGTTACATGGCAAATCTTCTCAAATATAAAAGCACAAGCCTCCTTAAAGCTAATTATTTCACTGGTGTCGCATTGTCACTTTATTTTTTTAGGGTTAAATATTTTCACACAAGAAAAGACAAATGTGTTAATTGTGTTTTAATTTCTACTAATACTTAGGGTCATATAAAAACTGCGCAAAAACATATGACTTAGCCTAAGAATTTTTTAGTTCCAGTCTTCGTACATTTAAAAATGTGAAATCTTACTTCATGCATTGAGCAAATAGTGATTATCAAATTTTCCTAAAACAAAATACAAATTTTACATTTTCTGAAATGTTAGTGAAATGTCAATATTTAGGATATTCCAATTTTCAAGACAAAATAAATCTCTTAAGTACATTTGTTTTTAAGTTTGTGATTTAATATCGGAATGCGGACAAATTGCAGCAATCTCTAAAATATCTTAGAAGATAAAAACAAAACATCTTAATTTAATATCATTTAACAGCGGCTGACCCTTCGTCAAAAAAAATATGTAGTACAATTTTGTTATTACACTATTTGAAAAAAAAAGGATAATATAATTAGGCGATAAAGGATTTGGCGTTCTTTTCATTTTACATTGTGTAATATTATTACCAAATACAAATTAATATTTACTAATATACACAATTCACAGAAATGAGTGCAAATATGATTTTTTGTAACTAAATTATTTATTTGTTTTTGAGGTGGTCTGGATATATAGATGAAATGGATGACAAGAGAATGACTAAGATAGTATATTTGGCAAATGTGCATGGGGGAACAAAACAAGGACGGTTGAGGACAGCCAAATCAATTAGAGCCTAAAATCTGGTCATGTCAAAAGTCTACATAGCACGAGGCCATGTACGACTAGATGTATGGATATCGAGGAAGCTAGGAGTGTATGTCAGGACAGATCATTTCTGCCTACCACAGCAGTGAATTGGCATCACGGTAGTAGCAGTAGTAGCAAAAGGATCTCATTGTAAACTTTAATGCAATATTTGTTCAGTATTTCATAAAAAAAACACAAATATTTTCAACATATTTTGTGGTTAGAATAATATTAAAATTCTTAAGATCTGTATTGCAATCACGATAATCACATTATTAGCAGGAAACGCTTCTTTGTTGGTAGAGAGCGGAAGACGCATTTAAGCGTTCTATTACCTTACTTTTGGTAGAGCGCGAGAGGCGCCAAAAAACATTGCACAGATTGGAATTGGGTTTGGGGTTACTTGTGATAAGTATATAACCCTAATTAGTATACTAATGAGGGTCGGAGTTGATGAAAAAACTGCCAAATCTGTCCGTATGATTATTGACGTAAAAAATGTGACACAGTAATTTTCTCATTAACATATTACTGTTCTTAGTTTTTGTGTTTGGTTTAAGGTTATATGTTGTTTTATGTCGTATGAGCTTGTTGATTTGATGAAGATCCAACAAAGACATCCAACAAATAGAATTTCAATCGTAGCGTGCCGATACTGCATTATAATCCGCATACAAATCAAAGAAAATTCAAAGATACAAAAAATTTGAGACAATTTTATTTTATATATTCCGCACTTCTCACGAGGGTAGTTTGCTTTCCGATATTGGACAATATTTTACAGCAATTATTTTCCATTATCTACCCGGAAAGGCTTGGCATTTTATCATTTGAAGAATCGTTATCGGCGATTTTCTATATTATCATGATTATAAATCATTTCATGCCTTATTTTTATCTCTATAATTTTATATGCACTCTAAAATGATTAAGATTTAAATAAATATCGGCTGTCATGTGTATTAAAATGAAACAACGCAATTTACTAATTCAATATTTACAAATGATTTTTGAAAATAATGTTATATCATTCTGTCAAAATCGAATTATAAATTCCTTTACATTATATATTTTTTTTTGATGAGACAAAAATTGTACTTATTACAGGTATACACTCACAAATGAAAATATTAAAGTCTAAAACTTCTTAAATAATACATAACCTTGAAAAATATAAACAAATCTAAATCACAGGTTCCCAATCTTTTTAGTCTAGTGCCCCTCCGCCAAAATTTCTCCTAGGAAAGTAAATTGCCAGAATGTCAAAAGGGGGAAGAAATAAAAATATCTTTTCAACTTCCCAGCCATTCTTTTCGACTTCTAGGGGCTTTTGTACTTCCTAGATGATCTCTCTGGTGCCCACTGGGAAGCTGTACCGCCTCCGTTGAAAACCTACGGTCTAAATGATAATTAATGTAGGAAAAAATGCATTGTGATGAGGAGTCAATGTTTCTTATATATCAACATATTTTGACTAGACCATAGTAATATTTATTATTATTCAAATGGCTTAAATAATTAGTTAATAACAACAACAAAAAACATTTAATACATCAGATACTAGACAAAGGTTGCACACAATGTAAATCTTAACCTCTAAGTGAGTCAGTTCTTGTGAACTAAACTAAACTACATGTATTTGGGAAGTGAAATTTTTAAAAAAATTTTCTCAGAATACGAACCAAAAATTTACAAATTTTGTGAATAAAAATGTCATCGCAGCACTCACACAACCAAATGTGATAAAACTGATAGCAGGTTTTGCTATTAGTTTTCTTCAACTATCAGGTTTGCTAAAACAGATAAGTATTTCATTTTACAGGTAGATGATTAGCTGCAAAACTGGCGTCGCAGGTTCGATTCCCAATTGCAAAATTAATTCAAGGAATATTTATTTACAAATATTTATCTGCCTGGGTATCTGTGATGTATTTTTACATTCACCTTCCCAATCCTACCTGCAAATAAGCTTCTAAAAACAGGGATTGTGGGTTATGAAGTCAATATTACAGATAATTGTATAAAAATTGTCACAAAGAGGTCACAAATATCTCTTCAAATCCTATTTTGTTTAATCAATTTTGCAATGCTTGAATGACATAGCTCTATACTGCTTTAGAACTAATTTTGGTACGACGATATGGTTCATTCATACTCTCCAAGATTAGCTATTTTATAAAAATTATCAAAGTAGAATATTTTTTTTATGTTTTCTTCAATATAGAGTCAGCACATTTCAATAAGGACCACACATTTACGGTAAACAAACCACAAATTATGGTGTTTATGAAGAAATTATAATATGTATTGGTAAAGTTCAGTGCTAGTTGGAAAAGGTTGTTACTTGCGTTCTATTTGCTTACTTTTTGTAGAGCGTGAGTCGCCAAAAAACATTGTACAGATCGGAATTGGGTTTGCAATTACTTGTGATTAGTATACTTCGCCCAACAACAATATGTTAACATAAAAAAATACCTTCAATTTCGTAAGATAAATGATACACTATTTGACAGCAGTTTGCAGTTTCAAATATAGACCTGTAGTGCGATAATATAAATGTTTACGATGACAAAGACTGGAAGTAGTGAGGGAATTGCCATTTACTTTTAAAAGTGATACATTTCAACTACTTAACCTCTAGAGCGGTGTCATCAGTGAAAATTAAAAAAAAAATAAATAAAAGGATGTCTGCCAAGTTGTGGTGCACTATTAATTACGTACACATTGTACGCTTAATAGTAAACTGACCTTATCCGAAATGTCCAAAAATCAGTTGACTTTAATACACTTTGTAATGACTTCTATGTATTTATGATGAAAACAATATCGTCAAATATCATTGCCAATGTTTTGACAAGTGTGAGATGTATACATATGCATAACTCTCCAACATTTTGAAATATTGCAAAAATCAATGCCATTACAATTTATGCATTAAGCTTAAGCTACAAATAATGTTAAACGTGAAATTTTTGCAATTTAATTAATAAACTTTAAAAAAAAAGTCTTCTATGGATTTCACTACTCTAATGGTTAAACTACTTGGTCATTTTTGAAGTGCCGTTGTAGTTAAAGGTTGTATGTAATTAAAATTTATGACTAGTATAAATTTTGACACAGAATTAAGAACTGATTTTAACTCGTTAAAAAAATTAATAAATTATAAATTGAATTTTTTGGAAATTTTGAATGAAAAGTAATAGACATTTTTAGGTAAAAATTAACAAGAAAAGATTTCTGTAATCACTCAATGAAACCTATTATGTAGTAATGATGTCGCCATCCATTAGTTGCTTCTGAAGCAAAACATTTTTCCAAAAAAAGCGTTGCTTAAAAACATTAATATTTTTAAAAAAATCTAACCTAAACAAATGGCATGGACTGTTAAATAATACATTATGTAAGTACCTTAGAGCCTTTGACTGACAAATTGAAAATCATATATAAACTAAACTAAAATGGTGTCCAATCATGCTAAAGGGTGCTGAATGGATAAAAAAAAAATCCTTTTTTTAAAAAATAAACAAATCATGACCGCAGAACACAAAAGTTCATCTTTGCCTAAATCTGATTATTTTTGCTCTAAGGTCGCAAAATATTTGTGGTTTTTATGGTTATATATACAAACTTATGTATTTAAGTCATATTAAAAGCATTGATAGCTTTGTGGTACGGTAATAAATCACTCATGTATTACACAAAGTAAACAATGGATGGTAAGGAGAGTGTTTTATATATATATATATATATATATATATTTGTATTGATTTTTGAACACACTAAAACCTCGTTTTTACGTTTTCCTGCTTTTTATACCAATAAATATTATTTATCTCCATACATTCCCAAACAAACACTTTCCGCTATATGCTGATAAAATTTTTCACTTTCCCGGTTTTATGCGAAAATATTTACTAACTTTCGAGTTTCGAATTTCGACAATTCATAAACATTGTACATAAAACCTACTACAAAGTGCCTAGTAGCATATATGAATTTTATAAAATAATGACCCGTGATGTTTATATACATATTCACAGAACAGTATATAATGTCCCGAACAAACTGACACGAGTTATGTTGAGACCATGGAAGAAGATCACTGCCTCGAAATAAACTGAAAATTGCTACATTTTACCATCCGGTGTTATTTATACCTAATTTGGATTGTATATATATTTATTACGTTAATTGAATCAATATGCCATATGAATGTTACAGTTAAGTTATAAGAAACATCACCAGTCACTAGCAGATGGTCAATTATTTCCGGATTATTATTTTCATGTTCCTGTTTTAAAAATTAATCTGATTCCTGAATTATTTTGCACTTGAAACATTTAAAATTAAGTTCACACATATACAAAGTATGAAAAAATAGCTAACATATTGACTGCTGTTAGAATTTGGTGAATTTTATTTTCGCCAATTAATGGACTTGTGATGTATTTAGTTTAGTTAACATAATTCTAGTTAAGTTAAAATGCCGCGACAGAAAAAATATATACATACATTGAAAAAGGGTATTATTGATAGCAAAAAAGCTCAATATTACGTATTCAACCATGAATAAAATTAGCATTTATTACAATTTATTTTTATTTACAGTAATCAAATTACATACATTGCCATTGAAAATTGAGAAATATATTTTGTAATTCCTCAGTTTAATAGCATTTTTCAACAATCCTTTGAAAAACGTTAAGAACGGGTTTGATTATATGTCAAAAACCAATAGGTAACAATATGTAAATAATTATTTTTAATTCCCGATAAAACAATAAGCTGACAATGCAACACTCAACTTGAAAAATAAATAGACTAATCTAACACGCATCAGTCGTAAGTAGAAATATACAGGAGAAGTAAAGTGCGGTGCGCTCGGGTGAAGATACGTTTGAAATTTGCGTGGCTATTTCACATATTCGTACTAAATATTGCATATCCTTTTGTTAATATTTTAAAAGTCAAAATTTTCACCGAGAAAACAGCGCACACTATCCACAAGTCGGGGCTTTGTTGGAACCAAACAAAGGAATCTTTTAAACTAATTATAACCCAAATATTGTAAGAATTTCAAGAGAAATATTTAGGTACGCTTTTATCATAATTTTTTACTTCTTTAGATCATCGCAAAATTGAGACATCACACATATAACAAACCATATTGATGGCGTCAGTTAAAAATTATGCATAGTGAAAAATTTAACATTATAATCTTATCTCTTGAGTCGAAATAAAATATACATAACAAAAATGTCAAGTCAAGCCTTTCACATTTCATAGAATAAAATAACAAGTATGTATGTTTTTTCCACATTAATTTTATTTGACCAGCAACCAGGTTTCATCGACGTTCATTACGACGAAACCCAGTTTCTGATCAAATAAAATTCATGCGGTAAAAACTACATGGTTCTTATTTTATTCTATAAAATACAGCTCCACCAAGAGATGTCAGTAAAAAACTTAAATCTTTCGCATTTCAGCGTACAAAATGTAATATTTTAGGAGCTTCGCCGAAAGATGTATCACTTTTGTAATGTTCCATCAATTTGGGTTATAATCAATTTGGAGACTGCCGTTTGCTTCCGATGCCGCCGATATTCCATTTCACGGATCGACTATTTGTTATTTATAAAAGGTAAGAAACAGCGGATGGTGGTCATTAAAATGAAATTGGCGTGCATATTGGGAGTAGGCCCTTCTAGGGAACTAGGGACCACCCTTCTTGGAGCGCAGCGCTCGGGAGGGGGGGATGGCCATGCTGCGCAGGGACCGCATGGCCATGGCTCGGTTGAAGTGGCGCTGCATCTTGTGCTCCTCCGCCTCTGTGCCCCCGTCCACCGAGGATAATATCACAAGTAACACCCCCATCACCTGATAACAAAAAATATTCAAAATTCAGCTAAATAAGGCCTCGTACAGCGCGCATTTACATGTGTCTTGAGATACATGGAAATGCCATCAAGCATTTGGATGGGACTCTTCGTCATGTATACAGGGGATAATATACCACAAATTGGTGAAGTTCTTTACAGGGTTGCACAGTAGATAGTAAATAAAGAAGCAATTTGTTTTTGGATGGAGTTAGGAGTAATTTTAATTTGTGACACAAATTACAAATATTTTCAATATTATTAATATTCAAAGCATTTACATTGTGATCTTCATGCCCCCCTGGGAATCGAACCTGGGACCTATAACAGGTAGATAAATATGCTAACCATTACACCACGGAGGCAGACAAGGCGATGTAGATGAATAATAGCAAGTACAAACCAGACAGATGATGATGATGAGGGTGTAGACGTGTATGGTGGCTTCGGGTATGCTGTCGATCTCCTTGAGCGCGGCAGCGGCGGGCTGGAAGTCGGGGCGCAGGTCGAGCGCGTGGCGGAGGTGCAGCACGGCCTCCTGGTAGTGGCCGTACGCCTTGAAGATCTCCCCCAGCGTGAAGTACTGCTGCCAGGCGCTGCGGTCCGGCGGCTGCACTTCCAGAGAGCGCCGCGTCAGGTAGATAGCATCGTCCAGGTACTGTAGCGTGAACAGCACGCGTGCCAGGTTCAGCAACACCTGATCCAATATAAATGTGATTTTAAGAAAACAGTAATATAGTGGAACCTCGGTACACGTCCTTAAAGCATTTTAGATCATGAGAATTATACCTAATAGGACCAAATGTATTTTCCCCATAAGAAATAAAGAGAAAATTATTAATCTGTTCCCACCAAAAAAATCATATTTTGTGGCATGTAAACATTGGCATAACTAAATAACTAACGATCACGCCACTTCTCCATTCTTCGCCTCATCCACGTTCATGCATTCCCTCATACATACCCGACGATTATTACGATTATTATGACCCCTAACCTGACCACTTTCAAGTATTTGGCAACAAACATTGACATGGTTGTATAAAATAATTTTAACACTGCTCAGTACATAAGTTGTTAAATGTGGAATTTGGATTAAAACGTAATGCTGAGAAGGACATGTTATTGCTTGGAAGGAAGCAGGCTTCCAGAAAAACTTCAGGAATTTGACATTCTGTTGTTTTTTCTCTTTTCTGTCTTTTTTCCCTAGATGACTCTGGTTGATGCTCATCAAGTTTGATTTTTACTGAAAATCTGGTATTGTGATTAATTTTAACTGACAAGTTCTTGCACGCACGCGAGTCGTCTTCCAAATGAAGGTTGTATACCAAGCAAAATATTTCGCGTCCAAACATGACGTATACCAAGTTGGACTTATTCCAAAGGAGGCGTATACCCAGGTTCCACTGTACTTTGTAATTTATATGAGAAGCAATAACTTTGTAATTTTCCATTTTATAATTAAAATATAACTTTCTTTTAAAACCCCTATAAATATTTTATTACAAGTTAATTATAATGACTACCGGTAAAGGTGGAGACTGACCGGAGCATTTCGTCGCAGCATAACGTCGTAACATCGCTTGCGGCGAGCATCACCGAGCATCCGAAACTATGGATGGAGCGCTCGGCTCGCTGTACAGACTGCCTAAATGCTTGCATCGTAACGTGTTATGTTACGACGAAATGCTCCGGTCAGTCTCCACCTTTAGCTTCGAAACCGGTTTACATTATAATTAAGTTATAATAAAATATTTAAAGTGATTTTAAAACGAAGTTATATTTTAATTAAAGTAATACTTTGACTAACAAATGGCCATACTAATGTATCGTTTAGCCAAAGAAGGTTTTTGGCACAACTAGGGATTCACAGATTAAACCAGTGGTTACCAACACGCGGCCCCCTAAAGTTTTTTTATCTGGGCGTCTGAGAATACCCAATTTCTCCTTATAAGTAATTCATATAGGATATATTAATATCGTATAGTTTTGTTATTACTTGGTTTTGAATTCACAGCAGCCTGAGGTAGAAAAAGTTAGGTTTTTGGAATAATTAACTAAGTTTTTAGCAAAAATCAATCCCTTTTTTCTTAAAAAAGTGGGTGACCACTGGCATAGACAAATAAAATTTTAAATATACATTACATTTCAATATTCATGTAAGTTATGTGACTTATTCACAGAAAACACGGTAAATACTTTAGAAGAATGAATACACAAAAAAAAAGAAAAATCACAAGACTATCGGTGATATTCTTATTGAAATCTGTAGAGAACTAAGGGAATATGAAGGTTTAAACTTAAGATATTTTAATAAAACGAAAAACATGCGTTTGCATACGTCATCAAATTTCCATCATCGAACGTTTTATGACGTCATATGGTTTATTGTGTATGGTTTATAAAGCTGTAGCTATAGTAGTAGTGTGGATTTTTTTTACCACTACACTACTATTTGTGTTATACAAATATGAGGGGAGGGGGGAGTGGGAGGGTGGACCATAGACATCAATAAATAGTAATATAGTAAATAATTTAGCAATGACACCAACATTAAAATAACTCCATCGTTTCTGTGACGTAATTCATTGCCAACTCATGAAAATAACGTTTTTTCGAAGGCGAATTTTCCAAAAGAAAATGATGAATGAAAATTTTAACTATTTTAGCTGTTATAAACACAAAGTGAGTCTAATACAATCTTTTATAGGTTGAGTATGTTAAATTATATATTCCTCCCGTCTGACAAAGATCCATTAGAAAATGGTAGATAAATTAGTTACCTCAGCATTGTGTGGTGACACTGCCAGCGCCCGGCGGAAGCACTCTATGGATTGGCGCGTGTCTCCTTTTATGCGCCAGTAGTTCCCAATCTGGTTGTACAACTGGACTGACTTAGGTTTCTCCTTCTTGGCTTTTTTGAGTCGTCTCTCCAGAGCATTCACGTCGAAGTCAGTTACGGTTCCACCATTTTTGTAATTCTTTTTCTTTGTGAATATAAGTGCAACCTTTAACATAAACATAATAAATTTTATATAACTAAATAACCAACACTCTGCAGGGATAGGCAGAGAGAAGAGCGCCACACTATTCTGTCTTCGACTTTTCGTGCATTCATGCATCTCCTCATACATAACGGTTCCGATTACTCCGACTCCTGACCACAACACTTTTAAGTATTTGAAACACATGTTATGTTTTCTTGCTTCTATTACCGACCACATTCGTCTCATAAATCTATTTTACTGTTCTTTCTTCACTCATTCGATTCACATGCCCAAACCATCTCACCTTTCTTAATTTAATCAATAATGCTTTTATTTTTTTAAATGAGGTCAAGGGATCTTGCATCCCTTAAGTCACTGCGACTATATTAGGTCTATTATGACCTCCCTCTGTATCGTAGCTCACTCTCAAGACCTACGTAAGTCATGAAGCTCACGACCTGTCTTGGTGGTAAGAGCTTCACCTTCTCCGAGTCTAGTAGTGGTCCTCCAACTCCGTTTGCGAGTGAGTTAGTTATAGAAAATGTGGATTGGTGTTTCGTCATCCTCAATACAAAATCTGCAGACTGGGGAGTCAGTTTTAGAAAAATCTAATCCTGATGATTTCGTGAGAGTTAATTTACCTGCGGTTCAGGAACATTGGGATGTCTGTGCCGCCTGGCAACCCCGACAAGGTTATCATAATAAGTGAAGTTTACTGCCTTTCCACAGTCTAGAAACTCATCGTCGATACTATCCACATGAGGTTCCTCGGAATTCGTAAGTCCATCGTAATTTTCAGCAGGTTCAAGTGATGACCTAAACATGTCCAGAAAATCAGTCAAACTATACAAGTATGGAATTTCAGTGTGAACTAAAACAATAGTTTTATGATTGCATAAATATCATTATAATTTTGTAAATTAAATAAGCAAGTTGTAAGAAGTAAAATCGAAAGCGATCAATCTGTGATTTTTGTGAAAATTTTGCAGCAATTTAGAGTAATTCTTTACATATCACTCATTTAGTGCAACAATGGCGTAATTATACTATTAGAAATATTACAGGAGATGCCATTCAGACGTTGTAGTAACAAAAATGGCAACATTTTACTCAATTCTACAATGACACTCGTGTCATGTTGCAGCATTTAACCAAAAAATCAATTCCGTCAATGTTTCTCCCGATGTAAACGTCTTTCTGCAAATTTTGATTTTTTTTTGTTGAAAAAAGTGTTATTACGTCATTGTTGCAACAAATGAGCGGTATTCAAATGTCTCATTGAAAAGGCAACTAAGTCTGTACATGCTGTTTTGAAATATTAAAAAAAATATATATATTCTGGAGAACATCTGACACAATAATAAAATGGTTAATTATCCACCAAATAAAGTACTTTTTGATTGAACTCTTAATGAAATGTGAATTTAGATGAATATTAAAAATATAATTGTTGCCTTTTGATATAAATTATCATATATTCAAATAATATTTTGCAAACAAACGACTCCTGCCCTCATTTTATGTCATATTATTGATGTTATTTAGCAAATTTCATAATAATACTGTACATATTGTAAATATTTACACAATGAATTACAATAAAATAAAGTAATAAAGCAACACTTGTAAACATATATACAGTTAAATAATTTGTTCAAATGGGCAGATATCTGATCGGGATAAGAATTGTTATTGAATATACTAATAAACTGAAAGGGATAATTATTTGGTTTATATTATAACTATGTTTAATTATTTGTCAATGAGCACTGTGCCTAAACAATTCTTTTGTTTTTCTTTTGGTACAATGCTTCTTGAAAGGTTTTATTTTCTGTGTATTGATTGATATATTGATAATATGACCTGAGAGAGTGGAGTTCAATAAATATATGTTTAAAAAAAGTATGTAAGTATTTTTTTTCATCAAATAAGTAGACATGCAGATTTACGAAATAGTGTTGAAATGCATATTGAACATACGCATTCTGATAGTTGATTTGCTGTTCCATTAGCTGGCAGTCAGTGCAGAACATGTCAAGCCCTTGTTTAGTCCAAGTCTGTCCGAAGAGGACTGTTGAAGTGATTATATTGAATATAGGATCATCATCTAATATTTGTTGTCCTTCCATACCATCCATAACAACCTACATAAAACAAACATTTGAGAAAACACTTACAAAAAAAAGGGAATTAATATGGATAAAAACTTTAAATTCAAGCCGTGCATTCTGATCGAAAAAACTGTCTAAAAATAACTTACCTCTCTAAATGGTGACACATCTCTAATTTTTCCTTCTTCCAAATTGAGTTTCCATAACGTTGATGTCTTTGAATTTGTTGTGATAATGTTAAAGGATAAAATATAAACCGCTAAACAAGTCAAATAAGGCGCTTCCCCCATGGTAGCGGATTAACAATAATTTCCGTCAGATCAGGTACACATTAATGACTCCGATTTATATACATATGTACAAGACAAAAAGAAAATTTCGAATTGATTAACTACGAAAACGAACGTGAGAAACGCACTTAGAAACGAGTTTTCCAATATTTTGACAAATATTACAACACAAGACCCGCTCGGAGCTGTCGAAACATATCCATAGATTTCAGCAATCTTTCAGTGTGGCCAAAAATTATTTACTGTGGCCTTGGCGGGATACAAGTTTAGAATTATTCTGCTGCGTAGGCTGAGTAGGCTTCGAAAAAGCTTGGGAGTGATCCAAAAAGTGTGGAAAACTGCCATCCAAAGATAATGCATTTTCTTCCGGTATAACCATTAGCTATAACCATAAACAAGTATTTTAGTTGACATTTAACGTCAAATTTGAGGTTAGTTTTTAGTTTACTTAGTCAAAAACGTTTGTTTACGTTGTATTTTGACTTCAGCAAAATAATAAAAGTGAATTTTTTAGCGGTAAAATAAACACTTACATACACAGAAAATGTCTTTAGCCGATGAATTATTGGCAGATTTGGAAGAGAATGATAATGACGAATTAGAATCCCTAATTGAATCAAAAACAACAGTTTCAAATGATGGAGACCCAAAAAATATATTTGGCACCGAACAAGCTGTGCCTATGGAAGAGGATATCAAGAATGTTTCTATAAAAGAGTTGGCTCAACTGAGAGATTCAGAGAGACTGCAAAAGGTAACAATAGGTTATTCCATTTAGTCACTCAGCTGAAGACAGTTGACAGAGGCTATCTTCCCAAAAAACCTATATACTTAACCTTTTGAAAAAAAATTGAATGTCCGAATATTACGATTTTTATTTACTTAGTAAAAAAATGGCTATCTTAATAATTTTTTACCCACATCCTTAATAATCAGTTAAGAAAATTATTCAAGAAATTAGATTAATATTATTAAATTATACTAGAAAATAATCATGTTGTGAAAGGTCACTATCAACTTTTATTTAATATTAAATTTACAGGTAATGAAATTGATCGGGGAAAATTTTGATAAAGTACCTAAATCATCAGATGTTGTGGGGCTCATGGAAAATGATCCAGAATATCAATTAATTGTCGAAGCCAATAATATCGCTGCCGAAGTTGATGCTGAAATAGGTAAGTATTCATACTTAGTTTCTCGGCTTAGTGCTCTATAGCTGACGCCAGAGCTCTCCCCGTGACTTTAAATAGTACTCCCGGAGATTTGTGACATACTGTGATGGTGTTAACCTGAAATAGTTAAAAGTTCTAAAGCAGTGGTTCTTAACCGGTGCACCAGTGCCCCCGAGCTTGTTGCAAGTGCTCCAAGGAAATTATGAAAACCAAAATTGGATGTTGGCTTATTTACTGTGCGATTTGAGTTTCAAATATAATCAGTAGATGGTAGCACCCTTGCAAAGTGTAGTTGTGTGCGCTCACCTCACAACAGCGGTCAAGATGTCTTTGATTCTATATCATCGTACTTAGACCAATTGAATATATCATGGGAATTATGTCTAGGAATTTATAGAGACGGTGCTCCATCAATGGTGGGTTAATTGAAAGGATTTTTGACCCTTGATTTGTGAACCTTGGCTCAGCAACTTGGATGAAGAAATGAGAGTAACTATATAAAATATTAGACCTAATATCGCCGAAATTCGTAAAAGCCGACAAGCTCAGGTGTCACATTGAATAACTTTTGCCGCAAAAAGTTTCATTGTAGGATTTATGTTTTTTTTTTGTATTTTTAAAATTAATGTAAGTTTTAACTTGTCAGTAATAAAATTATCAGCTTTATTTTTAATAAAAGTTATCCTTGTGTGTTTTTGAATCTTTAGTTTTGGTGTAGTGCAAATTTTCCTTACGATCAAAAGTGCACCCTGACTTCAAAAAGGTTCACAACCACTGTATTAAAGTTTTTGCTGTTATTTAAGAAAAAATGCATAATTTTTGTTCCGTTACTTAGTAAATATACCCTTTTGTTTTCCAGCTATAATTCATAGGTTTGTGAGGGATAAATATCAGAAGAGATTTCCGGAATTGGAGTCATTAGTTCTTGTTCCTTTGGAATATGTCCGCACAGTTAAAGAACTGGGGAACGATTTGGACCAAGCAAAAAATAATGAAACATTATTGGGCTTCCTCACACAGGCCACCATCATGGTTGTATCAGTTACTGCATCCACGACACAAGGGTTTGTAACATTACTATAAGTCAGAATTCTCGAGGAATTTTTTGTTGAGCCATTTACCCTGTTAACCGGGCGGGACGTATAAATACGTCAAACATAAACAATATCAGGAATGGGTAGGACATACGAATACGTCCTTGAAATATATGTTGCGCCCTGGAATGGGAGGGGCCTATATTTTCAAACAACAAAGATATTTAGTCTTCCATATATGTCTCGACATGAATTATTTTCTATTTGTTTGTAATTTCGCATTTTCCTTTGTGATTTACATATAAATAAACCAAAAATACATATTTCAAAGTCTTTTCATTTCTTTTAAGCATAAATAAAATTTATGAAATTACCGCCCACCGGGCGTGACGTAATGACACGTCGTAGTGAAAGAGTTTGCGCCCGTTGTATGTTGCGTAATTAAAAAGTGAACTCTCCAGTTAATTTACTTTTATTTACATTTATGACTTTTAAAAAAAGTTGAAATACAATGTTTATACTTATATTTTTGTTTATTTTGAAATTATGTTTTTAGGCAATTATTATCAGATGCAGAAAAGCAAGAAATAGATGAGGCTTGTGATATGGCCGTAGAATTAAACAACGCAAAACAGAAAATATTTGATTATGTCGAAAGCCGAATGACGTTCATTGCTCCCAATCTTTCTATAATAGTTGGTGAGTGTAAATTAATTTATCTAGCAACTGATGGGGGGCAAAACTACACTTATTTATGCAAGATGAATTACACTTTTACGGTTTCCAAAAAATAGCAAAAGTGCAAATTACTCGCAAAACACTCAGCGATATATAGAGGTGTGAACCTAGCCTTAGTATAATAATGTTAAATGTGATTCATATGAAAGAAAATATCATTAAAAGAAGGAAAAAGTCCCTCTTCAAGCACAAGAGCTCAGTCTCTTTTTTTGGAGAGGCTCAGCGCAACTAAAATTTAAGATAGTATTAAGTAGAAATGTATGGAAACTGTTTTAAATTGTACAAAAAAGTAACTATTTTAAATAAAAAAATATTTTTTTAAATGATATATAATGCAAATTAATATCTTGTTCAAATCTTTATGTACCCTTCTGATCATGGTCTCTCCACTTCTCTGGAGAGAATGCTTTCCATTCCGCCACATAACACATCATTCTTGTTTTTTTTTTTCCGTGGAAACAGCCAGAGTATGGAACGAATTGTCTCTTCATGTGGAAAATAAACCGTCTCTGATGACCTTCAAGAACCGCTTGAAACATCTTTTTTGCACTAATGTACAACCATTATCTGCCCACTAATTTCAATCAGGTGTATAAGATACAAACTTTGACCAGTATTAACTAGTATGTTTCTGATTGGTTGGAAGATATTAGTTTTTAGCAATATTTTGCCAGTGAACATTGGTTCTGTACAATAATTTGAACAAACGAATTGATTTACAACATTTTTAGTGTGTCCAAATACTTGTTCACAAATCGTATTTGGATTACTTGTTCCAAATACTTGCTCACAAATTTGGATTTGGACCTCACATACAAATGAAAGGGTTTCTGCTTAGTAAGAGCTATCCTCATTTCGCCATAGATGTTGTTTGAGTGTGTTTCCAGTTTGAATAATATATCTAGAAGTTTCAAGAATTTAAGTATTATGGTTGTCAATCGTGGTGAGAATTGGTGAATGTTACACGTGTGTAAAGTGATCACTGAAACCAGCCTATGACAGTCGTGAGCCCTGTAAATTCCCATACTTCCATATTTTTCTTCATCTTTGTTGAGATAAAGAAAAGTATGGAAGTAAGGGAATTTACAGGTATTTTGTAAAATAATGTAAGTAAATTAATGTTTTTATGAATTATTTCAGGAGCATCTACAGCAGCAAAAATGATGGGTGTCGCTGGAGGTCTAACCAAGTTATCAAAGATGCCCGCTTGCAATGTGTTATCTCTAGGACAGCAAAAGAAAACCCTCTCTGGATTCTCTAAAGTGGCCACTCTACCGCACACAGGATTTGTCTTCTACTCCGACATTGTTCAAGACACCCTGCCAGTATGTTTTTTTCACTTTGCATGCAGCATGAATAATGTAATATTAACACTATGCCTCCGGTGATTCCCTGTTGGTATCCCGCGAACACTATCAAGCTATTGGCTGTGATACCACGTTGGTGTCATGCGTAAAAATATCGACATATGCTGGTGTCATCATGCTGTTATCGTACTTAAAACTATTGGGAAATGCTGGTGACACCACGTCAAATATTCAGATCGTCAGATATTATGTGATGGAGTAAGAAATGTACACATTTTTTTTTCACAGGAGTTAAGAAGGAAAGCGGCTCGTTTAGTTTCTACAAAGGCGACATTGGCAGCCCGAGTGGACGCATGTCACGAGAGCGTAGACGGAAAAATAGGAAAGAGACTAAGAGAAGAGATAGAGAAAAAGCTCGATAAACTACAGGTTAATAGAGTTATTTATTCTTAACCACACTTGTGTCAATTTAAATCAATTTGATGAGATAGAAAATAAACATGATTGATTTCTTTTTCTTTTTTTATTCCTTATTTGCAGCTGACGGTGAATAGCATATATTGAATGAAGCAGTTTTGTGTTGAGTGTAAATTAAATCATATCAAATAATGCTCAGTCTTACATTAAATTGCTGCTAGTTGAAAGACGGGATCTTAACGATCCATTCATTGCGTGACCAGATCCTAATTTTTAGTGAATCTTGTTAACTAAAGGTCCATTTACTGATTTACTGAATCACAGATTCATTAATTCAGTGATTCACTGATTCATGGATTCACTCATAAATTGTTAACCGAGTAGCTTTAAAAAGGTCACTAGGAAATTTCATAGTAAAAAGTAAGGTTTGATGATAGCGAAATCTCTCGACGACCTTTTTTTATAACAATTTATCTGTAAATCTATGTGTCAGTGAGTCTTTGATTATTCCGATCTTAGTGAATGGATAGCAATTTCATTGTTGGGATCTTTTGAATTCCTGGATCACTATCATTATCATTTATCAGAATGATTTAATTGTTTCTGATTTAAAAGAGAATTAAAATTAAATGATCCCTTTAATTCAGAATAATAATGAACAATATATAATAAGTAAAAAAATAAAACACAGGTGATGAAGTTTTCATGGTCAATTAAGGTCTTAGTTTACTTATTATGAATATTTTGTTTAGGAACCACCTCCCGTGAAGTTTGTGAAGCCACTCCCTAAACCCATTGAGCAGAGCCGGAAGAAGCGTGGAGGAAAGAGAGTCCGGAAGATGAAGGAGAGATACGCTATGACTGAATTCCGCAAGAATGCCAACAGGCTGAATTTCGGAGATGTAAGTGCACACAAACATTGTTATCATATTTTAATGATTATTATCTTTACATGTAATTAAATATTGTATTGATAAGTGGTATCATCATATAGGTACAGTGTGGTGACCAATAGCAGTATATCATTTTTGGTAAATTTCTCAGTCTGTTAAACAGAAAAGAAAAAAAAGTGCACATTCGTAATGTTTAATTTATCTATAAACAACAATGCAATTAGAAAAACATTGAAAATATTAAATGACAGCAGCACACTGTATGCCATGAGCAATTTTTAGCATTTATTGCGTTGCTCTTACGTTCAACAGATGGCACTGCTATTACGGTAAAAAAACTTTTTTTTGCAAAAAAAATTATCGAACTTTATATGAAACGTGTCAAATTTCAAAGCAATCTGGGTTTAACTTTAGGAGATTTGAGATTTTTAACAAACGCATATTTGTGTAAATTGAAAAAAAAATGGACCAATATTTTACATATCCTATTATTGTAATTTTTAAGATTTTAAGAAATTTTATTGATGATTTTTATTTTTATTAGTAACAGTATTATCAAATATATGTATTATTTTTCTTCTGGTTTCTGATTATTATTTAATTTGAGAGGAAATATATTCATGACAATTTAAAATCAATAGTTCCTACAATATTTGGCTAGGAGAGTGAAGTAATTATGTATCACCGAGATAACCTTAAAATACATTCACATAAAAGTTTTTTATACATACTTTAAATAACATTTTGTAATAAATTTAACTAATTATTTTATGTTTCAAGATAAAAACAATTATGCCGTTTTATTGTTTTTTTGTTGTTGTGATAAATATAACTAATATTTAACATGTATAACGTGAAAACCTTGACCACTATCACTTACTTAATTTTTGTTAAATCAGAAGATATTGTTCCATAAATGTGCTATAATGTACAAAAAGTTTAATTGTAGCAATGTTCGTTTACTCAAAATCATGAGTCTCCAAAAGTTATTTACCAATTGCTTTAAAATTTTGACACAATATTGCATTCAAATACGGGCATGTTTTCATATGTGACGGGTGTAAACAGCTTTTTTGACCGCAATGGCAGCTCCATCTCTTGAACTTTACAGCAATACACGCAATACTAAATATTGCTCATGGTGGAGAGCGTGCTTCTTGACAAATGCTGTATACTTTGATTATTTTTATTGCATCGCTGTTTCATGGACTATTCTTATTTTCAATGTTTCACAAGCATTGTGATTTAAAAAACAATATGTGTGCTTTTTTATTTTCTTTAATTTTCATTAACCTGAGCCACATCAACGCGTGGCTGGGCACAGCCAGTAATAAATAAAAATTAATTCACTACTCAACGGATGTAACTAACTGAATCAATGTAAAAAAGGCTTGTTTCAATGGTTTAAACATATATATCATCGCCAAAGTTATGACTGTTTTGTTTTCTATGAATTAGGAATTCTACAATGGTTTAAATTTTTTGTACATTTACACAATATACTTTAAATCATTCCGTTTCCTCAGAAAACACAATGAAAATTCAATATTTACTATTGATGTCATAATCTAACATAACTATGGAAACATTTTCATACCATAATATCAATAATAATTTTGGATATTTTATAAAGCGCCATTTTTTGTGAAATACTGCCTCAAGGGCGCTAGATCTATTTGAAGATAATATGTTTAAAATATACAAATACTTCTTATATACAAATCTACTGAGATTGCACAAAAGAGTCCTGGTTTCAGCCTAATGTATGGAAGTGAAGCGAAGGAAGCGAGTTGGCAAAAGAAGGATAAAAATAGATTGAATGCAGGTAGATGTTCAAATGGTGATATAAGGAAAGAATTCAATGCTGAGATGAACATCATCGATAAAATTAAGAATGATGTGTTGAGATGGTTTGGGCATATGAATCGGGTGACTGAAGAAAGAACAATTAAAAAAATTATGAAGCGAATGTGGTTGGTAATAGAAGCAGAGGAAGACCGATGAAAAACTTGAAAGTGGTTAGGTTAGGAGTCGGAATAATCGGCAGGTATGTATGTGGAGATGCATGAGTGTGGAAAGGGCGATTTTTTTTACAAAGACGTACGATGTGGAGTGGCGCTCTATTCTCTCTGCCTACCCTTGCGGAGAAGCGGTGTGATGGTTAGTCAGTTTAAACCTTTCTTCGCCGAACTATCCTGGGGACTAATCATGACGACCGGATAAGTTTTCAGGTATACGACTTACTAAACATCGTGCTCTCTTCTTCATACAACTATGTACTTGATGGGCATCTATCTCTTTTTTCGTACAATGTTGTAACATCCCTCTAGCGAACGTACTGAGAAATAACACTAATCCGTTCCATTACTGCGTACAAACATTGATCGAAATCGAATTGTCCTAAAGAAAGGTCTTAGGTGTCTTTCGGGGCATCTATCTCTTTTTCATACAATGTTTTATGTACGAAAAAAGATCACTCTAGCGGACAAATTGAGAAGCTGTTCCCGCCATTTTTCAGCGCGCGGAAAGCGAAAGACGAGGGAATCTCCTCCCGACGCCGCCGGTCAACATAATACGTTTTCATTAGCAGCCTCATTGTTCTATCGCGTAACATTTCGGCGATGATGGATGGCGTCTCCATTGTTCCCGGCCCGCGACTGTGAGAAACCATTTAGCATTCTGCACTTTCGTTTTCGCGGGCCGAGTTTATTGCACCGGACGGGGACCTTTGCCGGAGTTCCCAACGCTCGAATCTGCTGCATAACCTTACACGTTGATTGGTGTTTGTTATGTTACGTACACGCCATATCGTATATACAGAGTCATCGGAAAATAATGCCAACATTTAAAATAACTGTTATAGAAAAAACTGTTTGAGGTAATTCAATGATTTTGATCTTGAAATAAGCGGAAAAAGATTTTTTTTCGATGTGTGCACAAACATTTCAGGAGTAACTGTTAAGATAGCGGCAGAAATTCGCTCCCGCAGGTCATCGAAATCCCGAATCTTTTCTGAGTACACAATGTTTTTTATGTCTTCTTACCCTTATCCGTACCCAATGGTGCATAGGGCACTGCATCGTATTGACGCAGTGTTAACTTGATCTTGTTATTTTTCTTCCTAGCTACATCCCAGCTTATTGTCCTTGTAGACTTCTTTGGTCAGCTCTCCTCGTCCGCAGGTTATATGTCCTTCTGTCCTGGATAACGTCACCTAGGCCATGCCTTCGAATCATGTTATCTTTCTGCATCACCCATGAATTCCTTGGTCTTCCTCTAGATAACTTTCGAGGAAGATCCATTTCTATTGCCTGCTTAACTACATGTTCGGGTTCTCTGCGTCCTATACTCCCATACCCATATGTTATCTTGATCTTGTTACTTACATGAAGGCAAGATGATCACTCCTGCGCTTCTGATACCAGTCCAGGGTTATATTGAACAAATATTACTGTGTAAAAATCACTAATATTTATTTTCAACCACCCCCTGGGAATCGAACCCGGGACCTCCAGCACGGTAGCTAAACACGCTAACCATTACGCCACGGAAGCGGACACATGCGGACGGTTTTTAATTTACCCCAGAAAAAGAAATGCAAAGAGACTTGAAGGCAAGACAATGGGGTCTCCTCTACAGTCCAGCCGTTAAGAAAGCGTGCGTTCAATGCACCGCGTTCTTTGCGTGCGCTTATCGAGGTCGCGCCACCTTCGAAACAGAACTTACGTTCATCAGCTAGCGTTCAGTGACAGGATTACCCATTTTACATAAAGGGTTTCGGTGCTAATTCTTTTTAAAATGTTGGCATTATTTTTCGATGACCTGTATATAACGTGAATAAATTATCGCGATTGTTTGTTATTATTTAGAAGGCGCACCTTGCCACGAGGAATTTTAGCGATATTTAGCCGGTTGCAACAATGTTTCATTATGTCCTTGACTATGTATTGTATCATTAGATAGCCACTCCATTTCGTGTTTTTACTTTCTCGCATTTATTGATCTTAACAGAATAAAAGATGAAGATATTAGAAAGGAATGTAAGGCTGAACTATGGATAGTTAAATATATTACGAAAAGTTTTTTAATGTGGTATGGACAAAAAAAAAGGCAGATGTGAACGGGAGAACAAAACGAGGACGGTCAGAAGAGACTGGGCACAACCAGGTCAATCAGAACCTGAAATCTGGTGGGGTCAAAAGTCTACGTAATCGGAGGGCGTGTATGACTAGATGTACGGACGTGATGAGGTAGGCGTGTACATATGTATATCAGGACGGAAGAGTGTGGTGTTCCAACCTATCTGCTTACCCCTGCCGAGAAACGGCATGATGGCAATAGTAGTAGTATAGAAAATTATTATTCTAATATTTGGTTCATGGTCTTATTTTTTAAGGCGGGATAATTGATAGCCCGCAACTTAATTTTCTTTAAATCTAAGTAACATTTAACGTAATTGAATTTTTTGTTTAAAACACTTTTTGTTTTTGTTTTGAAAAAATAAGTTTTTCTTCGAAAGAAATATATGGTTTTGAAAAGAAAAGAGTTATTGAAAGAAAGGTAAAAACAAAAAACGCGCGAACGACATGTGTGACTTCCCACGCAGCCGGTCGCGTACTGAATCGTAAATTTGAGAGTACACCCTTAATAGTTGTAGTTATGTATGTATGTACATAAATTCGGTCCAGTTTTGCATTCGAGAAGCGTATTGCTGCAATAATAGCCCCCTGTCTAGGCGGTGTCTGATGTCTGATGTGCCATCATTATCTTCTATTCACCGGCGTCTGAATCATATCCCAATTACCGCGTGAATGGTAAATGGTACTATCATAATAAGTAATTCATTTTATCAAGGCACCTGCTACGTCACTGATCTTTAGCACGCAATGGCAGTCGCGAAACATCGAATTTTGATCGAAACTTATACAAAATAATACACTTTTGTATTTTTACTATTTTAATTTCACTTGCTAAATACCAATTTTTCTTAACATATCGCTCACTCCTTTCAAGAACGTCATAAATCAAAAAACTTGATTTTTCAGGAGAACGTTTTTAAAGTTTAAAAATAGAATACAATGTGTTAAAAATAAATATCAAGCCACTTATTGAACTTTTTACTGTGCAACAGATCTTTTTAAGTAAAACGTGATGGTTTTTTCTCCATTTGAAAAATATTTAGTTTATTTAAAAAAATAATTAAACAATATCTTTTCTTCAAAATGCAAAAACAACACTTTCTGCCCTGGAGCGGGTAAACATTAAGTTAAAAATATGCCTCTTTTGCTGGGATATAGTACATTTTCTGGGCATTCCGAAAACATGCACAACTGAAAATTGACGAATTTTGATTTATGACGTTCTTGAAAGGAGTGAGCGATATATTGTGACACGAATTTCGATGCATTCCGCATCAATTTCAAACACCGCATTGTGTCAATATCCTCATTTATAAATCTAGGTTTCTCCACTCACGAGTTACTTTTTACATTTGGACATCTCGATATAGATGAAGAAGATATGGAAATCAGGGTATTTTACAGGGTGGTCGTCAATAATGCGTAGAATGGTAAGTGTTACACGTGTATGCAGTGATCCATTAAATCAGCATATTTAATACAGGTCGCAAGCCCTGTAAAATATCTAGACATCCATATTCTTCTTTATTGAGATGTCAAAATATAAAAATGAATAGATTTTTACAATCACCGCATTTACGAAATGAAATTTAACAAAAAAGATGGATATTACCACAAAGTGACTGCCGAATCAATTTATGAAACAAAATTATATGTTTTTAATTTTATTCGTCATAATATGGGTGCAGTTTTACGACTTTTATGTACTATATTTATAATGTACTAGGTACTGTACCCAGCCGCGCGTTATTGTGGCTCAGTCTGGTTAAAAGGAAAAGAAAGAAAAGTGATAGCACACATTTCTATCATAATTTCATAATGCTTGTGGGTAAACAGTATTTCAGCAGCTGTCAAGAAACATGCTGTGCGCCATAAGTAATGTTTAGTTTGAGTGTATATTGATATTACTTTCAACAGATGACGCTGCAATTGCGGTCAAACATTTTATTTTATTGTACCTTAGCCGCACCTAATGGTGCATAGGGCACTGCATCGTATTCGTGCGGTGTTATCTTGATCGTTACTTACATGAAGGCAAAGTGATCACTCCTGCGCTTCAGGGACCAGTCCAGAGTAATATGAAATAAATATTATAGTATAAAATCACTAATATTTATTTTCTACCCGCCTGGGAATCGAACCCGGAACCTCCAGCACGGTAACTAAACACGCTTACGATTACACCACAGAGTACCTATGACATGTAAAAACATAAACGCATGTTTTTACCTGTCGTGGGTACCACATGAAGTCACGCGCGTATACGAATGTTACGTTGCGTTAGAAATTTCAGAGCAATCAGGAAATACCTTCGAAACCCTTGAGATGATTTTTCATAAAAACGTTGTTATATAAATAGGCTATTATTATTATTATTAAGATTTTAAATTTTAAATTAAATAATATTAACATTTTTATTAATATACGTAGATAATCGTATTTAAGTTTATAGATTCATAAATAAATAAATAGTAAGTAGACTAACTACTCAATTAAATTACTCAGTACTTAATAAAAATTGTTTTCAATTCTTGTTTTTTTCTTATCATTTGTAAGTAGGTACATTATTTTACTATTATTTTAAGCACGTTTCTAGAAAGGCCGATTCGATTAACATAATTAATTGTTCTTTTAATTCTAGTAAAAGCAAAAGTTTTTAATTTTTGCGGCATTAACATATTTGATTGGAATCTCTTTAGATCATAATGGAGTAGCGATAGGTATTCCCAAAGTATACACATTCACACGAGAGTTGTACACATCATATCTCTATATTCGTAACATAATGGATGGGATGTGTCTGATATGAGTCGCTTTTCGGAAACTTTCAGTTTCGGAATTCAGCTGTTGGAAAAGTGAATCTGTAAAATGCACTTTCATCTGAAAAAATACAATACTATTTTTCATTATTATTTTTTGACATCTCCACAAAGATGATGAAGAATATGGAAGTCTGGGCATTTACGGGGATTATGACCGCCATACGCTGGTTTAAGTGATCACTTTACACACGTGTAACATTCACCAATTCTACCTCTAATTTTTTGTTATCATCAAACAAATTGTATTGTTTACAACGTTTTGAGTGTGTCCACATACTTGTTCACAAATCTGGATTATCTGCAGTTAGGAGTTATTTTTCATATTATTTCTTGACATCTCAACATGATGAAGAATCAGGTATGTGAATTTAATCCAAGATTCGGACCTCACATGCAAATGAAAGAATTTCTGCTCAATAAACAGCTTGCCTCGTCCCACCATAGATATCTGTCGTGTAGTCTATCGAGTTGTGTTGTAAGAACTGGGCATCGAATTAATCAATATATCTAGAAGTTCCAATAATTTGAATATTGTGGTTTTCAATCATGGGTAGAATCGGTGAATGTTACACGTGTGTAAAGTGATCACTTAAAACCAGCCTACGACGGTCGAAAACCCCGTAAATGCCCAGACTTTCATATTCTTTCTCATCTATGTTGAGACGTAAAAAATAATATAGATGTTTTTTGATTGATTATCTCTATTTTTACTAGTGTATTTGTTTTGCTACTTGCCTGTAATGGAGACTGTTTTCATAGTTCATTTCGACATGCCCTAAGTGCTCTGACTACATTGTTGTCAATTTTGAGATATTTGGTGTGTTTTATCAACTGACCGTTATCTACATATAAACAACAACAAAAAATATATAAAATAAATTACGCCTAGTTTTCAGGCGTATAAGACGCTATCTACATCGAATTTTCGAAATAAACTGAACTCCTAAAACACCAACTACGTAATTTTGACAAAGCATAAGGTTTTAAAACGATTGAATGCATTATTTTATCGTGTTTTTGAATGCATAATACTAGTTTAAAATTTCAGATAAAACCGTTAATCAATAAAGAAAATACATTGAAAAAAATCTTCTAAGCTCTCTCCTGTAAAGTAACAGATTTGCAGATAGAGTACTTTACGTAGGGGCTGTCGATTTAGTATGTTTGATTCACACGAATCAATATTAAAAATCTCAACAAAAAAACAGTAATTAGGTTTATGTGTTGTTTAAATTAAACTCGTAAATTAATTCAATAAACTGACAGCTAATTTGATTGATTATCCATACACACAGTTTATTATTTATCCATTTATAAAACGTTCACTTTTATGGTTCATTCGTTACATTTCATTCATTCGTGCCGTTTGCAAGTCAAGGTTTATTTCTTGATATCTATAAATAGTGTGCTATTACTATTTTTTGTTCCCACATTTCTGTATCCAAATTACACAAGCTTGTACGAGCACGTGTATGCGACCCCGAGTGACCTAGCCGTTGTTGGTATCCTCAATTATAAAAATAATACAGTAAAACCTTGATATATCGGACTGATTGGGGGGAGGGTGTGCCCGTTAAAACCGAAAGACCGTTTTATTAAAATAAGTTTAAAATAAATTAAAACACTTTTTTCTCGCCAATTTACGAGTACGCGACCGGCTGCGTGAGAAGCCAGACATGTTGTTCGCGCTTAATTTTTTTTATTATTATTATTTTCTAGAAAAACTTTTTCAATGCAAAAATAGTGTTTTAAGAAAAAAATAAATTACGTAAAATGTTACCTGGATTTAGAGAAAAATTAGTTGCGATTTAACGAATGCTGGGCCTTAAGAAAAAAATGGATAAATATCACGATGTGTGATTATTGGCTAATAAATTAATATGACTAATCATAAGACTATCTATCGGTAGCATTCTTATTGAAATATGTAGAGAAATAAGGGATATATGAAGGTTTAAACTTTACATATTTTTATAAAACGAAAAACGTGCGTTCGCATACTTCATAAAATTTCCGTCATCGAACGTTTTATGATGTCATGTGGTTTATAGAGCTGTAATAGTAGTAGTGTGAATTGTTTGTTTACCACTACACTACCATTTGTGTTATACAAATATGAGGGGAGGGTGGACCATAGACATCAACAAATAGAGCCGCCAATAATTTAGCAATGTTACCAATATTAAAATAACTCCATCGTTTTTGTGACGCCATTCATTGCCAACTCATGAAAACAACGTTTTTTCGAAGGCGAATTTTCGAAAAGAAAATGATGAATGAAAATATGAATTATATCGGCTGTTATAAACACAAAACGAGTCTAATACAATAATTTATAGACTGAGATCCATTGTGTCAAATGTCACCTGGATTTAGAGAAAATTAAGTTTCGATTTATCGAATTCTAATTTATCCTTCGGTTATGATTTATTCATAATCGTTCTTATGGTCGTCTTCTTCCTCAATTAATATTTCTGATAACGGTTGCCGGAAGATTGTACTTTGTAGGAATGGCAAACGTGAATGCTGTTCGTGAATGAGTTTGTAATGTATTAATTTATTTAATTACACGGCGTTGATTCAAAGTCGCCGTAAGTTTCTTCTACCACTTCCATACCTTTTCCAGCTTACTTAATTACCCTAGACCACGGGACTTGTTTTAATGTACCATTCGGGATTATCGTAAAATATACGACGATAAGAAATTCACGTTTTCCCAAAAACGTTTATTAAAAATATTATTTTTGTCCGGTTCCGTAGTATAATGGTCAGCCCGCTGGACTACCGTACTGAAAGTCGATTCCCAAGGGGGTCTAATAAATATACGTGTTTTTTTCACTCTAATATTTATTTAATATTACCTTGGACTGGTACCTAAAGCGGAGGGCTGATCACCTTTCCCTCATGTTTACGATCAAGATAACACTGCGTTTATATGATGTAGTGCCCTATGCACCATTGTAGTGCTGATAAGGGTTTAAAAATACATTAAAATAACAATTGCAACATGTTTTTCGATTTTTTTTTTATAAAATAAAAAATTAAGATACATGCTAGTTGTCACTAATTTTCTTAACTTTTTCTTAATTTTTTTTTCTCGGTGCTCCCCACAGATTGGATGTCCGTCGTAAATTATACGATTGTCCCGTAATCTAGGGTTAATATTATTATGCTGCTCCTAGATTAGCGGGCTTGTTGAAACTTTATGAAAAGTGAGAGAGGATGGGATAAGAAATGTGATCGTAGAGAATGGGATAAGAAGCAGGTGAAAGAAAGTGTTGCGGGAGGAGATCGTGCAATGTTTTTATATAAAACAGATTTTGACTGCAATGGTAGCTCCATCTGTTGAATGCAATAGCAACTCATGCCATACTCAACATTGTTCATGCCCAACTGCGTGCTTATTAATTGTGTATTTTAATGTGTGTATTTAATTTTTTTTTATTTAACCGAACTGAGCCACACTGTTAGTGTTATCAGTATTTTTAATTAAAAACTATCCAAATAAATTACTTGAACCTATTTTAAATAATTAATATCATTAGATACAGACATTTGCATATTTTCATCTCCAAAAATACAAAAAATAAAATACGTTTTCACTACACCAATATATAAAATCACGTTACTTTTTTCTGCCGCTGTGAAATAGCATTTGTCGAAAGTGAGATGTTTGCTGTGCAGCCGGTCATATGTGAAATTATGCCATTTGTTTCGGATTTCGTTCATTTAAAAAAAAAAACGTAAATTAAAATTCGTAGATTTATGAGTGGAAAGAGACTAGCGGTTTGAATAAATTTGAAAGACTTGCATCATTGGTACGTATTTTGTATGTATGTTCGATGGTAAAATAACAAGAGAAAACTTTGCTTGAACGAAGCAACATTTGATCGAGTCATTTTGAGTGTGTCCAAATACTTGTTCACAAATCTGTCTGATTATCTCCAATTATAGGAGTTGATTTTCATATTTTTTTTCGACATCTCGTCAAAGATGAAGAAGAATATGGAAGTCTGGGCATTTACGGGGCTGACGACTGTCATAGGCTGGTTTAAGTGATCACTTTACACACGTGTAACATTCACCAATTCTACCCATTATTGACAACCACACTACTTAAATTCTTGGAAGTTCTATATATATATATATATATATATATATATATATATATATATATATATATATATATATATATATATATATATATATATATATATATATATATATATATATATATATATATATATATATATATATATATATATATATATATATATATATATATATATATATATATATATATATATATATATATATATATATATATATATATATATATATATATATATACATATATATATATATATATATATATATATATATATATATATATATACATATATACATATATATATATATATATATATATATATATATATATATATATATATATATATATATATATATATATATATACATATATATATATATATATATATATATATATATATATATATACATATATATATATATATATATATATATATATATATATATATATATATATATATATATATATATATATATATATATATATATATATATATATATATATATATGTGTGTGAAACAATTCAGAAACATTGTTCTTGAATCACTAGAACTTCACTAGAGACATCTATTGATGAGATAAAAAGAAGCTTTTTATTGATGGTGGAACTGTATTCTATATAATAAATTTTAATGTTATTTTATTATATAAAGTTGACTAGATAAATAACACCAAATATTATACTATATAGTGACACGTGTTTCGATGTATTCAAATAGATTTTGCAAATAAATTTAACAGTGCATTTTTGGTAATGCAATATATCGAATGACATACCGTGAACAATATGGCATTAACATACATTTTTAGCCGTTTTTGCACAATGTTATCGAGAATATTAAACGAGTTTTGTACACTGAATTACCCATGTAAATTACGGGCGTTACACAATTTGGCGTAATATTATCCACAAATATTAGCTTCTATTATACAAGCCCATCGCGTCGCACGACTCGCGATCTCTTTGATCTCCGGCCGAAAAATCCACTTTATCATCTTTGTCTCATTGAGCTGTCACTCTCGGGAGATCCGAAAGCTTCATGGAGCTCTCCTCTCCATACATTCACCACCAGAAGCTGGCGAACTCTTGCCCGGCCTTTGTATAGTGCGGGGATCGCGAACCTTTTTGAGCCTGAGTGCCAATATTTTTATTTATTTTTTAAATATAATATGTCGCGTGCCACGTGCCATGGAAATGAAAATGCATAAGTAACTTCAGGTTTTTAATATAAACAAAGCATGTATAAAAACAAAAAATTAATAGAACCCTTAAAATTTCATTACCAGTTAGATTTTATTACAAAAATCGCATTGGGGGACTAGCACCGTGCGGGATGTATCAAACAATGCGATCTATATTTATACATGAAAGTCGTCATATCCGAACAAAATACACATGGCTATTTAAATACGTTTTGAATTTATGTTATATTATTTCTGAAACTTTTTGGATTTTTTTTGTAAAATCTCTTTGTTTTTTCTCTTCATTCAAAATCGTCTCGCGTGCCATAGGTTCGCCATCCCTGATATAGTTGCTTCCAATGGGTCATCGCACTATCGCTTGACACGGTGATCGTCTTTTTTGGTCTGCCAAATATCCGGACCTCTTGTTTCTTCTTAAGGTAGGTTTCAACTCAACCCGAGCACTCTCCATTCCTTTCCGTCTAACCTTTCTTTACACCGGTGCTGAGATATCTAACCCTTTGGCTACTGATGGTGCGTATGGCACTGTATCATATAAACGCAGTGTTATTTTATGATCGCTAACATATGAAGGAAAGGTGATCAACCTTCCGCTTCAGGTAATATTAAGTAAATATAAAAAAAAATATTAAAAAAAAAAAACCCTTATCCGCACCCCAATGGTGCATAGGGCACTGCGTTATATAAACGCAGTGTTATCTTGATCGTTTACACATGAAGGAAAGGTGATCAGCCCTCCGCTTCAGGTACCAGTCCAGGGTAATATTGAATAAATATGACAGTGAAAAAATCACTAATATTTATTTTACCCCCCTTGGGAATCGAACCCGGGACCTCCAGAACGGTAGCCGAGCGTGCTGACCATTACACTATGGAGACGGACAAATACTTGAGTGTAAAATCATATATATTTATTTTCACTCCCCTCCTGGAAATTGAACCCGGAGCGGTACATTTAAATCCAGATAAAAGTTTTCCACTTGCGTTTTCTTCATATATTACATATATACGAATTAAGTACTATCCTAACCAACTAACCATCACGCCATTGGCTAAGAGAATAGAACGCCGAACGCCACGCCACACCACTTTGTCTTTTTAAATATTCTTCGCCTCTTCCACGCACAGGAATCTCCTCATACACACCCACCAATTATATCACCTCCTAACCTGACCGCTTTCATTTATATGGTATACATGATCGTGACAAGTTTTTCTTGGTCTTCCTCTGCTCCTTTTTCCAGCTACATTCGCCTCATATTTTTTTACCGTTCTTCGTTCCTCACTCGTTCGTTCCATGCGTACAAACCATGCCAACACACTTATTTTTTTTCTGTAAGTTTGACGGTCCTGCTGGTTTAAATTAATTAAAATGAAACATCATTATCTTACCTTAGAACCCTAACTGCCCATCTCCTTCTCCCCTGACCCCTCCTCTCTTTCTTAAACTTGCTACCTGATTCTACCTGAATCCTAGAATACTTTTTTGTCTAATTGTTAATAATTGTTTTTTTAGTTTTTTTGATAAAATCTATTACATCAGACAATAATATGTATTAACTTTTAAAAACGTCTGAGACATTACTATCTGTCATTAGAATCCTAACTGTCGATCAAACCTCCTCCCTCTACCTCCTTCCCTAAACTCCCTTCTTCCTTTGCCCTCCTTATTATCGTCTTTTGTAAATTTATGTTTCTTTTTAAATGTCAATTTGTAATTTATGTTTTTTAAATGTTCAAGTACTATCTGCCCACTGATTGCAAACGGCCATATATGGTATCAAACGTTTTGATCAATATCACTAGTCCGTCTTTGGTCGGTTGGAAGATATTGCTTTTTAGCAATAAGACCGCCAATGTACTTTTTATTTTCTGTACATGAAGTTTAAAATAAATAAATAAATAAATTGATCTTTCTCATAGATTTTGAGTTGTATCCGGCAACATTTTGTGTGAGTGAGTTTTTATTAGGGATTAAAGATATCACGGAATTGCTTCTTGTGATATTTTTTGTTCGCTACAATTATGATCGGTGTTCATTATATGCACAGTGGATGGAGATCAACAGCCTCATTTGAACTTATTTGCTATACTCGCAATTCAAATATCGCTCTAGCTCTTGTCATGTGTCCCGTTATAGATAAAGTTATTCGATCAATTTTCTGCACGGAACTTGGTACTTTTAGAGTGTTTCTTTGAAACGTTTTATTTTAATATTGTTACTTTACCGCAATAAAACATCCGAATTTTTATGTTTTTATCCGATCCAAGCTGAATTCAGATTATGCAATATTTAGACGTAGACTTAGAACAACACACACACGCTCATATATATATAGGTACTCGTAAATGAATGTCATGTCGCTCACTCCTTTCAAGAACGTCATAAATCAAAAAACATGATTTTTCAGGAGAACGTTTTTAAAGTTTAAAAATATAATACAATGTATTAAAAATGAATATCAAGCCACTTATTAAACTTTTTACTGTGCAACAGATCTTTTTAGGTAAAACCTGATGGTTTTTTCTCGATTTGAAAAATATTAAGTTTATTAAAAAAAAATAATTTAACAATACGCTTTCTTCAAAATGCAAAAACAATACTTTCTGCCCTGTAGCGGGTAAATATTATGTTAAAAATATGCCGCTTTTGCTCGGATATAGTACATTTTCTGGGCATTCCGAAAACATGCACAACTAAAAATTTTCGATTTTTGATTTATGACGTTCTTGAAAGGAGTGAGCGATGTGTTCTAACTATCGTATGTTTCTATGTTTTGTTCTTTAATCTTTCCTTTTTCCCCTCTTCCTCCTTTCGTCCCTCTTCCAGGTATTTTCACAAATTTACAAATCTGGAATTTTGTAATTGAAATAGTACAAGTACTTATTATGTAATACTCGTTTAAGTGAATGACTTGACGTAACTGTTCTCTTAAATTCCCCCCAAATTAACTAAAATAAAAATAAAACTATAAATAATTAAATAACATATCAAAGCTAAGTATAAAAGAGCTGTTGATAATTGGATAATGGAGGTGGGTAAATTAGAAATACATAGTATCATTCGGCCCTGTCATCCATGATTGCATGACTCATGATAGACAAGTTACTAATCAAGCTTTATAAAAAAAAAAAAATGTGTTCGTCACGGAAAAACTCGTTGACGATATATTATTGTAAATTTTAAATTTTAAACGTGTGTATATGATAGTTTGAAAAAAATGTATTTAATTAGTCTGACGTCAATGGTGTCAAACATTTATGCTCGTTGTGTTTATGTCTTTCAATAATGGTGTATGTTTATTAAAAATGGGCGATCGATTTATGAAACTGAATAACGTCTTCTTTAAAATAAGTGATTACTTAATTCAGTTTTTAGAAACGATTATTTGAAGCTAATCACGCTAATCGGTGCACAAATTTGGTTACGGATTGCGTATTTCCAGTTTCTAACATATTTGACAATTTGACATCAAAATCAAAAAGAAAATTTATGAATTAATTTTTAAATCAAACACAGATTTTTTTGAGTCTACTAAGTTGTATTTTGTCCGCCTCCGTAGTGTAATGGTCAGCACGCTTGGCTACCGTTCTGGAGGTCCCGGGTTCGATTCCCAAGAGGCGTAAAATAAATATAAGTGATTTTTTCACTGGAATATTTATTCAATATTACCATGGACTGGTACCTGAAGCAGAGGGCTGATCACCCTTCCTTCATGTGTAAACGATCAAGATAACACTGCGTTTATATGACACAGTGCCCTATGCACCATTGGGGTGCGGATAAGGGTTTTATTATTATTATTAAGTTGTATTTTATTAAAAACACATAAAAAATTATTTTGTGACAATTGTTTCGCCTAGTTATGGCATTTTCCAGCGAATGTGAAGATTAAATGGACTAACGATCCTTTTGTAACTATACAATTCTAGGTACTTATGTGACGATATAAATTTTTATGTGTTTTCAATAAAATACAACTTAGTAGACGTAAAAAATCTGTGTTTGATTTAAAAATTAATTCATAAATTAAAATGGAGTTCTACAAATTAAACGCCAAATCAATAAATAAACAAAACGAAATCCGAGAAAAAGTAACAAATACCATCCCAATGATGCAACTAAAAAAGTAGCCGTTACCCATTAGTCACATCTCTTATATTGATATTGTAACTTGATTAGAAGTCATCAAACTCCAGATTTTCTTCATCTTATTTCGTGATTGCTATTCTAGCCATTTAGTAGTACACACTAGATCACGCACCGTTGTTTTTACACCGCCAGGCTGTCTTTATAAATAATATCCAAGGTAATGTGCTTATTAACGACTTACAAAATAATAAAAAATACCGCACTACTCCCGTATAATATATATTATATAATAAAAAAGTCATTGTGATTCTGTTACAAGTTTGACCGTTTAACGAAAATTTTATGCAAAAAAAATATTCTCAAAAAAGAAACTCAACGATTGCGCAGATTTTCACTCGGGTATCATCTTCTCGCCCGTTTAAAATCATTATTTTATGAAATAAATAACAACCTATCGGGTTGAAAAGCGGGAACAAAAGCAACAAGACTCTTATCGACAGTTAGAAGATAATTAGAAAAAAAATTACACATTCTGAGTGGTTTTTCATAAAACAACGAAACATTGTTCGTTCAGGAAATGTTTGTATCCACAGTTGGTTTATATTATTGATCCTGATGATTGCCATCTACAATATTTTTAATTTCCTTTTTTGACCAATATTAGATGAAATATATCGTTTTACTTACTAAAGATATAAGGGATATTCGATAGCCCGCAGATTAACTATATCTAACGCAACTGAAAGTTTTCTTAAAACCCCGTTTTCGTATTGAAAATTCTTCGAATTATTGAAAGGTAAGGAGTTAAAAAACGTTTAAAATATTTTTCAATATATATTCTAAAAATAATGTACGCTTACTAAATTGGATGTTTGCAAGTACCCCCTTTGTATAAATATTTTCTAGCTGTTTACCATATTTATAAGTAGAGCTAGTTCGTTAAAATGAAAAATATATGTTTAAAAAAGTCTAAATTTGTAAGAAATGCGACGATAATGGGCATCGTAGGAATAAATTCTTATTATTTTGCACGCCAGTCCTCAGTTTATGTCATCGCTCATTCAGCTATAGATTATACCTGAAAAATTCACAACAATAGTTTCGCGTTACTGAATCTATCTCATGTCAGTCAGACGGCTTCCCCAGAATCTCTACAAGTTCAATAATCACGAGATAGCTCTCACGATCTCGGGCCGTTTTGGATATGAACTCTAATTAGAAAAACTAGTATTTTTATTAATTGAGATCGTTATCTCTCCAGTTCAGTAAACTTCAACGCCCCGAGAATGAGATTTCCCACAGTTGACGATTAACATCCGTAATGGGCCGGTATTATTATATCATGAGACATAAGAGGCTTGATGCGCAGGAAGTGAGTAATAATAACATCTTATTTTGTAACAGTGCAAGTGAAACGACCTGCTCAGATTAACTGCATTTTTTCGACGTTTACAATGATCGTTTACAATTTTCACGTTATACCATATCGATACAAACGCACTAATCACAGTTAAAGTGAGTAACGTTTTTTTTTTGTAATTTAGGAAATTTCGTATGTTTGTAACACTTTTTTGAAGAGAAACTTCTTAGGCAGCGATTTGATAATCGATAATTCCCAGCAAAAGCGGCATATTTTTAACTTAATATTAACCCGCTACAGGGCAGAAAGTGTTGTTTTTGCATTTTGAAGAAAAGGTATTGTTTGATTATTTTTTTTTAAATGTACTAAATATTTTTCAAATGGAGAAAAAACCTTCAGGTTTTACCGAAAAAGATCTGCTGCGCAGTAAAAAGTTTAATAAGTAGCTTGATATTTATTTTTAATACATTTTATTATATTCTTAAACTTTAAAAACGATCTCCTGAAAAATCAAGTTTTTTGATATATCGCTCACTCCTTTCAAGAACGTCATAAATCAAAAATCGTCAATTTTCAGTTGTGCATGTTTTTGGAATGCCCAGAAAATGTATTATATCCCAGCAAAAGAGGCATATTTTTAACTTAATATTTACCCGCTACCGGGCAGAAAGTGTTGTTTTTGCATTTTGAAGAAAAGGTATTGTTTATTTTATTTTTTAAATACTTAATATTTTTCAAATGGAGAAAAAACCTTCAGGTTTCACCTAAAAAGATCTGTTGCACAGTAAAAAGTTCAATAAGTGGCTTGATATTTATTTTTAATATATTGTATTATATTTTTAAACTTTAAAAACGTTCCTCTGAAAAATCTAGTTTTTTGATTTATGACGTTCTTGAAAGGAGTGAGCGATATGACGTTGTTGAAAGGAGTAGCGATATAAGGATAAAGTATTTCAAATACTTGGGTGTGTTCAGGTGTGAGGAGATGCATTAATATGGAACATACGAAGATTGTTTGCAACGATTGGCTTAGCGTTTTATTCTCTCTGCCTACCCCTGCGGTGAAGCGGCATGATGGTTAGTTAATCAGTCAAATAATTTGAGCTTTCGGTTATCAACAAGTGAAAGGATAAAGTAATGCTCTCGGCTGAACTTTACGCGAATCCACTTTCGGATATGTCCAGTTTTTGCACGCGCGATAGAAAGTCTGTCCAAAATGCAATAGTTGACTCGATGTTTTTGAACTCCAAAGACAATAGAGTGCCAGCATAACGACTTGGCCAATTATAAGCCTATTATAAGACAACTTTTCAGCTCTAGGCGGGCGTGTGTGTATTGAATTTGTACGCTTGCGTAATCGGAAATGATCCGCTCTAATAGCAAATGTCAACTTGATAAGAGATCAAATATTTATTAGTTTTTAATTATGCTCATAAATTATACATACTTAGTAAAGTATAGTAATAGTGTGGTATAGAGTATAGATTATTATTATATAGGGTGTTTTTTCGGTTTGATTTTGAAACTGGCCACATTGTTTCTACAGACTGTCAATTTGACAATTGACAGTTGATTTGTAGTCAATGCGTTTTGCCATTTCACTATGAATAGACTGGATGACCGTTATGCGCGTCGTAGGTTCGCTGAATTGTTAGAAAACAATATTCAGCTTGATCCTCTTTTTCATTGCAAAATTTTTTTCGCAATGAAATGAATGGCTATGTCAATAAGCGTAATTGCCGAATTTGGAGTGGAGAAAACCCAGAAGCCTTTGTCGAGATGTCCTTACATCCATTGAAAGTCATTGTTTGATGTGCTTTATGGGCAGGTTGAATCATTGGCCCACATATTTTTTAAAAGACGATGCCGACCAGAATGTTACTGTCAATGGAGAGCTCTACAGAACCATGTTTACTAACTTCTTCGTACCTGAGTTGAATTGCAATGTTGTTATAGAGCTGTGGTTTCAACAAGATGGCGCAACATGCCATACGGCGGTTGCCACCATAAATTTTTCGCGGGAAATTTGAATTTGTATACCTCTAAAAAACACCCTATATTATGCATACGCTAGATTCGATTCTAATTTATTCGTTAACGCTGACTAAAAGAACGCGTCAATAGAAAATAGCTTTATTATTTCTTTTGATAAATATTTATGCCTTATCTATACAACATTTTTAAGGAGTAAAAATACCTTTGCTCGCGTGTGTACTTTAAACTGAAGGTCAGAATTCAAAAGTTTGTTTTTTTTTTTAAAAAAATAGCTTCTGATATGTTTATCGCGTCAGCTAATATTTTATCTCATCTACGTTTTTCGATTTTCGATCGGTACTTGTGTAAATCTTGTAGATGGTTCGAAATCTGCAATATTCCATAGTCAAAAAAATTGTACTCAGTCAAATATATAATCATAGGGACTATCCAATCTTGATACATAAACATTTAAAATTACTGCCGGTACGTGGAATATTGTGGATGAGTATCATCGTTGAACAACAAACTAGACAAAAATATCGAAATCCTTTAGTACACAACCATGATACACGATTTACACACAACTAAGGTTTGATAGTCCCAAGAATTAACAATAAATATGGGAGCCGAACACTGCAATATATCGTTCCGAACATTTTTAATTTGTTGCCGACGGATGTTAGAGGTCAAAATAAAATATGGAACAAAGGCAAAATAAAGGAACGGGTATGATCATGAGTTAATTTTATGAAAATTGTAAAATGTTTGTATTCTTAATTTTTTTCTTTTTTTTTGTGTCTATATTAGGTTAAAAATCGTTAAAAACAATAAAAAATGTATTAAAAAAGAACTCCACGGACAAGACACACAAGGTGGCTTGGTGGTTCTCTGCAAAAAAAAGTTATAAATATGTATAAATTGTGATTTAAATAAATGTATACAAGTTTAAAAAAAGGTAAAGTAGGAACTTAACTAAATAACCATCACGCCGCTTCCCCGCAGGGGTAGAACGTTGAAAGTTCTCCCAACCGCATACCCGGATCTGATACAGACGCATCCAAACTTCCTGACAGACCTCTTTTGCAAAGCAAATTTGAAACGCAAACATTCTTCGCCTCTTGCAACTCCTCATACGAACCCGCCAATTATTCCGTCTCTTGACCTGACCGCTTTCAAATATTTGAAATACTTGGCGTGCCAAGTTTTCCTCCGTCTTCCTCCGCACCTATTTCCAACTACATTCGCATCATAAAAATGTTTTGCCGTTCTTTAGTCGCTCATTCGTTCCGCACGCCCAAACCATCTCAACACACCTTTTTAAAATTTATCATTTATCGATACTGCTTATCTCAGCCTTGCATTATTTCCTCATTTCACCGTTCGAACATCTTACATCGTTTTGCCACACATTCGTCTAAGGGATCGCATTTCGACTGCATTCAGTCTACTTTCGCCCCACTTTTGCGAATTTCATACTTCGCTTCCGTACGTAAGGTTTGAAACCAGGACTCCATTGTGTACTGCCAGTTAAGCTTTCGTTGACTTATATATTTTTTTAAGTTATCATTTTTAATTATACGATTGCATAGTTCCGTTCTGATTGCGCAATAAGAAAGTACGTATTAGCTAGATTTTTTGCTTCGGCTACAGTTAAAGCCTCGACATTTGGTTCGTACAGTAGGTTCCCACTTTAAAAAAATCCTTTCACCATACTTGTAAATTAATTCGACGAGATTCGACAATCTCAAAAGCTTGTAATAAAATAATTATCGTCGAACGAAATAGCGGATGTTGTTTTGTGGATTGTGTTTTTCCCGACTAATGTAGTTATACTTCAAGTTTAAAGTAGTTTTACTTCAAGTTTCGCGTATTGGTCAGCACGCTCGACTACCGTACTGGAGGTCCCGAGTTAGATTCCTAGAGGGGTTCAAATAAATATACTTAAGTGATTTTTCACTCTAATATTTATTCAATATTACGCGGGACTGGTACCTGAAGCGGAGGGCTGATCACTTTTCCTTCATGTGTTAACGATCAAGATTACACTGCGTTTATATGTTGCAGTGCCCTATATACCATTGGGGTACGGATAAGGGTTTGAATACTTCAAGTTAAAAGTAGTTATACTTCAAGTTAATACCAAGGTAATAGTAGTTATACTTTAATATTAGTTATACTTCATGTTTCAAGTAGTTCAAGAAGGATAGTTCAAGTGTCTACTGAATGCAGTCGAAATGCGTTCTCTCAGACGAATGTGCGGCAAAACGTTGCATGATAGATGTTCGAATGGTGATGTAAGGAAATAATGCAAGGCTGAGATAAGCATTATCGATAAAATTAAGAAAGGTGTGTTTAGTCAGTTTTGGCATGTGGAACGAATGAGTGAAGAAAGGACAGTAAAACAAATTTATGAGGCGAATATGGTTGGTAATAGAAGCAGAGGAAGACCGAGGAAAATATGGTGTGATCAAGTATTTCAAATACTTGGGCGTGGTTAGGTCAGGAGTCAGTATAATCGGCGTGTATGTATGATAAGATGTTTGAATATGAAAGAGGCGAAGATTGTGTGCAAAGACAGATTGGTGTGACGTTCTGTTCTCTCTGCCTACTCCTGCGGGGAAGCGGCGTGATAGTTAGTTTTATTTCTGGATGTACGTAAAAAAATCCTACACTTCAATTTAAAGCCAATTTAAGTCAATTTTTTAGATATTTTGTGGAATTTATTTACCTAGTACAGTTTTTTTTTGTGTTTCTCGAAGTTTCATATACAAGCTGTCACTAATAAAACATTTCGCTGCTTCTGTTTTGGTATTTTGGATTGAGTGAACAGGAGTATCGTAATGTGGCAATAAGCGCGTGAGGAAAATATTGAATAATTCTTCCACCTTTTTTTACTTAAAGTAGTTAAACATACATCATATATGGTGCCCTAAAAAAAGTTATTAAATTGTAAATTAAAATTTATCCCGTTTGAATGAGTATTTTTTATCTATGTAGTTACCATATATCTCTGAGATAACCATTGCATCACAGTCCTCCATTTGGTCAAGCGTACAACTGCGCACCTGATCCAAATAAATAAATATTTTTCGCATTCGAGCACTATGATTTATGGCAAAACGCTTTGTAATTTAATATCTTTTGTATTTATCTTGTATTATGAAGTACATATAGGATTATTTATTTGAACGAATATTTTATACTTTTGGATTTAGCGATTTTTTAATATTGAAATTTGTTTTTGTTACCCTTATCCGCAACTAATGGTGATAAGGCACTGCATCGTATTGACGCAGTGTTATCTTGATCGTTACTTATCTGAAGGCAAGGTGATCATTCTAGCGCTTCGGGGAAACAGTCCAGGGTTAAAATTAATAGCCTCAGGAGTATGTTAAAATTCTGAATATATATTTTTTTTTATTTTAACGACTATATATTTAGTTAACAGTTAACCTGTTTTAATTTCTATAGCTAGAGAACAATCATTATTTCACCGCGAATCCTGAAAAGATTTCTCATTTGAAATGAACTAGATAAATATTTACAAATTTACATAAATTCGTTCATGTTACATACCTGTATATTGAATTCATTTTAACGTGCATCTTTGTTTTAAAAAAGTTATTTATGAAAAAGTTTCTTTTGATAAATAGACTTTCTACAATTCAAGATTTATGTACATACAATGAATGCATTTTGTGTTACGCTTTTGATATGTCGGATTTATTTTTTCTTTCTTTCGATAGTGTAATCTGACATACGTAACGAAATGGAGAGAAAGAGAGATTAATCCACATTATTGTATATATTATAATGCGAGAAACAAATTTACAAACTTTCTTTTAAGAAAGAAATATTTTTAATGACGATTGTGAAAAATCCATGTTGTGTATATAAAAATGGTACGTAACTATGAAAAATTACTCAAAATGTGAAAATACAATGACACCCTGAATTATAAGTCTCCTTACTTACGAAGTTTCGAGATAGGAGTCGTTTTTCAGTCTATTTCCTTTTAAAGTTGACGTACGATTTACTTTAGTTTGCTATCACTAGTTTATTGAATGGAAACTCCAAGAATAGAAAATGCAACCGTTCATGCGTTGGTGCTATTCAAAAACACCTCGCGAGGTTATTTTAAAATGGTTTAACTTCACAGAAATCAAGTTAGAACTTCATAGAAATCAAGTTTTGAACATCATAGAAATCATTGAACTAATAACTTATTAAGTTAGAAGGACTTGTCTAACTTATTTTTAAAATATTCTGAAACGCAGGACGAAATTCCGAAACTCCTTTAAGATATTTTTATTAACACGTTGCGAAAATCAACGATATAAATTTAGTTGTTTTATATAATACGTTTACGTTATTTATTAGTTCGTGTTTTTGAAAAGTTTATTTATATAACCGATATTTAAAAATATTTTTTTATTGGAACGGATAAATGGCGATCTAGTTAATTTCTATGAAAAAAATTGACATACGTTCACTTTGAGTTGCGAACCCAGTCACGAAACGAATTAAACTCGTAAGTAAAGGTATCGCTGTATTTGATAAAAATACAAGCGATTCCTTCATTATTCGGGTCAAAAGAGAATTAGAAAAACTCTGAATCGAGTGTGCGGTAAAACTATGTAAAATAGATGTTCAAATGATAAAATAAAGAATGCAAGGCTGAGATAACCATTATCGGTAATATTATGTTAAGTGTGTTGAGATGGTTTGGACATGAGAAAGGAATGAGTAAGGATACAACGTTTTAATAAATGTGAGGCAGATGTAGTTGTTACTAGTAGCAGATGAAGAATGATCAAGTATTTTAAATAGTTGGACGTGGGTAGGTCATGAGACGGAATAATCGGCGGGTATGTACGAGGAGATCTGTCTCATACAACTTCTACACTTTTCGTACCCTCTAGGGTGGAGATTTTTGTTCATTGGATGAAGTAAAAATTTTACATTAGACAATTAACAGTAAACCCCCTTATAAAGTTTAGATAGGTACCGTATTATCAGAGCCAACATTGTAGGGGGTTAATGTTTTATTTTACATTTTAATTTTAAATGACTCATTTCAGTTTTTTCAGATGGATAAAATGTAAAAATATAATTTAAAACAATTTACCCCTTATAATGTTCCCTCCGATAACGCGGTACCTATCTCAACGTTATTGGGGGATTTACTGTATTTTGCAGACTGCTATCTCTGCGTCCTACAAATAATCTCATTACTAACGTCGCTAGTAAATTACACAAATCTCTCACTCCTTTCAACAACGTCATATATAAAAAATCGTCAATTTTCAGTTGTGCATATTTTCGGAATGCCCAGAAAAGGCACTATATCCCAGCAAAAGATGCATATTTTAAACTTAATATTTACCCGCTACAGGGCAGAAAGTGTTGTTATTGCATTTTGAAGAAAAGGTATTGTTTAATTTTTTTTTATATACTAAATATTTTTCAAATGGAGAAAAAACCCTCAGGTTTTACCTTAAAAGATCTGTTACACAGTAAAAAAATCAATAAGTGGCTTGGTGTTTATTTTTAATACATTGTATTATATTTTTAAACTTTAAAAACGTTCTCCTGAGAAATCAAGTTATTTGATTTATGACTTTCTTGAAAGGAGTTAGTGAAATGTGAGGGCCAAAGGTGTGATGGCTCGTTTCAATATTTTGATATTCTGTCGGTCAGCTAGATCACAACTTACACAGTTAAGAGGTTACATTATCTATACCTGAAGGTACCAGCACGCTTGTGTGGACGATAAACTAGAAGGTAGAAACGTTCGTGGAACGGGATTTGTGCTGATCAGGAATAAAGTGTGCCGAACGGTATAAGTCAGTTAATGGATTTGCAAAACGTTTCATATCGGTATTTTAACAGGAATGTATCTGATGGAATGTGTTTAGTAACTAGTTTATAATGTTACAAAGTATTGCATATATTCAGATATTACATGTAGTATGCATTGCATAATTTATGTAAGATATTTCAATTATGAATTATTGACTTTAATTAGTCGAAGTAACAGGAATATTTAAAAAAATAAAATAGCAATTACAGTAATAGTTAATTGTATTCTTGAATGATTTTCGCAGATACTTTGTGGCACATTTTATAAACTTAATAAAATTAAATAACTTTATTTTAACTACTTTTTTATTATTAGTACACTTTAACCTGCCGGTTTCGTCAAGAACCTTGTCTTCATCAGGGTTTATTAAATTCTCAAACATTAAAATACTCATAATTAATTACATTCCCTTACCAAAAAATAATAAGTTAATTGAATGAAAATAATACATTTGTGCCCAAATATATATTAAATTATTTTTTATTGTACTTTTTAAGGCGTATTTACATTGAGTCAGTAACTGATGCCAGTACTTGCGCCGAGAACTGACCAGTGTTTACGCGTAGTCATCAGAACTGTCTGATGATAATTGTTGAGTGGGAAATGTGATGACTAAGCATTTTCTGCTATTGTCTTGCAATGTTCCATGTCTGTCTGCTGTGCTGGTCGGGGTTGTGGGGGCGTCAGTGTACCGGCCAACGTCGGGTCGGAATCGGATCTAACTGAACTAACCAACTACTTATCCCTTTCACTGCCTACACCGGGGCACTTCTAGAAAATTTGGTGGTGGATTTACAAACTTATATTAATTTAGATTGGCAGTGACAGGGATATTGAAAGCTTTAAAATATAAATTCGCAATAAAATCGGGATACAATTTGTTTCACATTTTCTATAAATTTCGGAACATAGTTCATAAAACAAACTAAAAAATTCCTTTGCAAGAGAAGGTCTGTCAGGAAGCCTAGATGCTTCTGTATAAGATCTAGGAATGCGGTGGGACAGCTTTCAATAAATGATTGTCAGTAACGACGAAACCCGGTCATTGATCAAATAAAATAATGTGGAAAAACTATATAGTTGTTCACAACATTTTGAGTGTGTCCAAATACTTGTTCACAAAATCTGGATAGTATCCAATTACAGGAGTCACTTTAATTTTATTAATGGGTAGAATTGTTGAATGTTACACGTGTGTAAAGTGATCACTTAAACCAGCCTATGACGATCGTCAGCCCCGTAAATGCCCAGACTTCCATATTCTTCTTCATCTTTGATGAGATGTCAAAAAATAATATACATTTTTTGTTTTGTTATATAAAATTTACCAATAAATGTCGGTACAAAACTTTAAAAAAAATAATGTCATCTCTATCGAGTTTAAATATCTAATGCCTCGGTTCTCACAATATTTCCAATCAAATCAGGTACCCACAACTTATGAATCTGATCTTTGAATGATCTTTAGAAAACGGCATCGCATCCAATTAGTTATATTTTGCGTCCGGTGCAAATGTGCCATTTGCATTACAACTAAATACGAGCTCTGATCGGTCAACTGTGGGCTGGGATCAACCGGATAATCAGTGGTCGCAGTTTCTCGCGTTCATCCACGCTTTATTTTTACGCCTTCGCCATTATTTAACCGTCCCATTTCCATTCACTCGGCAGATGGTAATTAACAATGAACTTTATGTCATTTATCACGGAAAACAAAAGTGTTTGACGGTAATTGAATGTCGGAGTTCTTGGAAGAACGGTGTCAATGAGTGTGTAAAGGGAAATCTTTTTAAATTGTATTGCTCAATGTGTGAGTTTTGTTTAAATTAGATGGCTTAGTTCTAATGTTCCGTTTGTCCATTGTTCAATTATTTTTGGCCCTTAAGATGTACATATAAAGGTACTCGGCTGTCCAAACTTAAAACACAGTAAGGGACATTTTTTTGTAGTACGTATTTTTTGCATTTTTGGACAAGTAGAATCTACTTCGTCCAAAAATGCAAAACAAAACTTACTACAAAAAAATGTCCCTTACTGTGTTTTGAGTTTGGACAGCCGTACTGTTGGAGGTGTATAGGTTGTCTACAAAATATTGTACACTTTCCTTTTTTTCTATCCCGTGAAGTGATTTACATAAGAGTAATATTTAAAATAAAATGTGTATATTTCATTGCATTTAATTATGCACAGAATGGTGGAGGTACACAGTGTGTAAAGTGATCATTCATGCCAGCCAATGCCAGATCGGAATCACTTGTGAATACCCAGATTACAATATTTGGATTTAATAGAACGAAATTGCGATAACGTTTCTCTATGTTGTTTTTAGTATACTATACAAATATCAATAAATACAGTATAATAATACTCAAACAATTCCACTTAATAATTTGCAGAATGGTGAACGTTACACAATGTACGAAGTGATCACTCAACCCAGCCAGTGCCCGATCGTAAAACCTGTGAATGCCCAAACTTTCATACTCCCTTTGTCTCTATTGAGGCATTTATATATTTTGATAAAAGAACATTTTTTTAAAGGAAAGTGCGATAATCTTTCTTTTTTTTTTTTTTAGTATACTACACAAATATTAATAATAATAATAATAAATCCCTTACCGCACCCCAATGGTGCATAGGGCACTGCTTCATATAAACGCAGTGTTATCTCGATCAATTACACATGAAGGAAAGGTGAATATTAGAGTGAAAAAATCACTTATATTTATTAAACCCCCCTGGGAATCGAACCCGGGACCTCCAGAACGGTAGCCGAGCATGCTGACCATTACACTACGGAGGCGGACAAATAAATATTTCCATATTAATAAATATTTCATTTAATTCACCTAATTATTTAACACTTCTTTAAATGTCAGATATTATCTGCTTGATAATTTTCCATAATATTAGTCATTAAATAATGTATTACAGAATTTAAAAGAGCAATAAATTTATCGATCATTGCATCGATTAGATTTCCTGTATTGATTCTGATATAATCGTTACTTTCTATCCCAATCTAATATCCTAAATTATGGACTCGGTACGGGCAATATGATTTCACATTTGACATTAGCTCCGGAGATAGTTTTCCTCGGATAACGAGATTAAACTTTTTACTCTGCTAGAATGTCAAACGAACGTCTGTGAATGGTTTGTTATTTTCGATGGCCTATCGGTAGCTTTAAGGCCCAACATTCGTTAAGTCAAAACATAATTTTCTCTTAATAAAGGTAACATTTTACGTAATTTTTTTTTCTCAAAACACCGTTTTTGCATTGGATAAATTAGTTTTTCTTCGAAATAAGTATATGGTTTTGAAAAAAAAGAGTTATTGAAAGGTAAGGAGTTATAAAAATATTTTTTCGATGTATATTCTAAAAAACACAATAAAATATCCAATATACACTCTTTACAAAAAAAGTCGTGCGTGAGCAGACAAGTGACCTCTCCGGTGGAATGAATGCGACTTAACGAATGCTGGGCCTTAAGGGTGTTTGTGCACTACACATAATTACACGGAATTTTACCGTCCGGCACTTTAAAACGATGATCGGCTTGGATTGGCTTGTTCTTTTTTTCTATCTTTCTTCGGATCGGTGCTCTTAATCGGTGCGTGAACACGTTGCGCGCAAATCCGACCACGCTAAACTGTCGTAGTGGCTTTCATTTTTCAAAACCGGTCTGCCGGACGGTAAAATTACGGATAGTGCACAATCGCCCTAAATCGCATTCATTCCACCGGAGACCACCGAAGAGGCATTTGTCTGCTCATCCCCGATTTTTTTAACGAATGTATATTGGTTTTATGTTTTTTTAGAAAAAAATTTAAAGAAAAGAAAAAAATATATAATTTTTTCCTTAACTTTCAATAACTCTTTTCTTTTCAAATATAAGTATATAATTTTTTCGAAGAAAACTCACGTTTTCAGTGCAAAAACGGTGTTTTTAGAAAAAAAAACTACGCAAAATGTCACCTGGATTTAGAGAAACTTAAGTTGCGACTTAACGAATGCTGGACCTTAACTCCGAAGGTAGTTTTCCTCGGATATCCAGATTAAACTTTTTACTCGCTAGAATGTCAAACGAACGTCTGTGAATGGCTTGTTATTATCGGTAGCTCTAATTGGCTTATCCTAAAATGCAGCGGCGTTATTGGAGCAGAAATAAGAATATCATAGTACCTGTATTATTACAATCCTATGCAGGTTTGCCGATATTATCTGCAACCGCGGGTATGGCACTATTAATAACATCCATTAGTGCCATTGTATCTCTCCATCGGACTTTCGATTCTATTATTTCATATTATTCGCAAACACGAATAAATGAATGGCCGCTGTATCTCCGAAAATGAAAGGGTGGTCAATGACCAGGGTGTCCTATAATGCCGATCTCGTTGAACAAATAAAAACGTTGTTCAAATTTTATTTTGAAAGTCTTAGGTATATACCTTAATAGGTTATGGACCTATACCGGCAAAAGATTACTAGTTCTTTAATTTTGTTTTATTCTACAATATATTTAAGTAGATTTATATTATCCACTGACACTTCGTGATGGAATTGCATTTTTAATTTATTATTAGATTAAAACCAATATTTTTAGCTTTTCCACTTTTTTATTTGACCAGCGACCGGGTTTCGTCGTTACCGACATCATCAGACTGATGATGTCGGTAACGACGAAACCCGGTCGCTGGTCAAATAAAAAAGTGGAAAAGCTAAAAATATTGGTTTTAATCTAATAATAAAAAAATATATATATTTAAGTTACTAGGAGCTCTGAGTGAGTGACTGCATTCAAAGAGAGACTAATCTAGAACGCCGTTTGCTAGACTATGCGGGTGTATACACGATTGCGGGATATTGTTGTCACCACTGTGTCGGCAATATACCCACATTCCTTACAGAAAGTAAATTTCCCGTCTAAATACTTGAATTTTATTATAAGAGCTTACATAGAATAAGTTCGTTTCGTATTATAACAACAAAAATGTTTGAATGTCAAATTAAGATAAGCTTTCTTGTTTAATTTTTTTTTTAATTTGTCCTGTCTGATTTGTAATTCTTTTAAGTAAAATATCCTAGTTTTTGAGTTATTTAACAAAATCACTTTTGCCGACACTTCAAAAAAGAATCTATTTTATACTCACAATATTTTGGATGGAGATACAAAATGTTGTGAATAAAATTACTGGTGCGGTATGGTAATTCGATGTTATATTGTTTAAAAGAGAATGCTCTTGTTAGACATCGTAAATGTTTGCACTTGGCGCAGGTTGTATCTAATGAACACTGACCCGAGTCCTATATACGCTCGAAAGATCCGAATCACGAACTAAATGTCATACAATAGAAACGAATCGTGAGAATGACAGCTCGGTATTGGGTCCAACAAAAAGGCATGGCAACAACTTACGACATCCTATATAATATTCTTGCCTACATTGTTATTATTATTATTAAATAATTTGCTGTTTTTATACGGGCAGAATATGTTGCTGCACCTGTCGTCTTTATATCTGCAAATGTCTACACCACAGGTTCTTAAACTTTTTTTAGTCGAGCGCCCGCTGCTGAAATATTTCGTCGATTCCAGGAAATGAAATTGCCAGAATGTTCCCCAATAAAGAGATGGGAGGAATACAAATATATAATGTCTACTTCCCAGCCCTCTATTTTTTGTCCTAGGGCTTCTAGTATCTCCTAGAATATCTATCCAGGGCCCAATGGAGGACGGTATCCTCCCCTTTGAGAACCTATGATTTACACGATATCATTTTTGCAAAACCTGCAATTGAATTGACATTATTTTCATAACAGCAGGTTTTGTGGTTATTTTTATGTATAACGTCCAGTTTTCACCTTTGAAAAAGTATGCAAAAGTAAGAAAAAGTATGCTTAGCAAGTTAACAGTATCGCTCTCTTAGCTATACCTCCTAACATTCAAAGAAAACTCGCTAAAGAATGTAATCAATATATATATTTTTTTAATATTGTACTTTTTATTTATTGTAAATAAGTACAGTTTTTTTAACTTCAAATTGGCCATTTTCAAACCCAATTATACATCAAATTGGACGTTATACTGTATTTTATAAAAATATAGAATTTAAAAAAATATTAATATTAGTACGACATATATCTACCGTCAGTGTGGATACCTGCCCACATATTTTATTCTTAAGACTAGCAAGTACGTTAGTCGTCAAGTTGGCAAGAATTCGAGGTGCGCTGTCATAGTCTGTGCGCGCGATGTGTACTGAACTTTCCAGACAAGATTTTCAATACCGCTTTGAATCATGAGTAGGTGTACTACTTTGAATATATTTTTTTAAATTTAACTTTTTCATAAAATACAATGTAACGTCTAATTTGATTAATGAAACGACCAATTTGATTTGTAAGGTGTCCAATTTGGTTTCTAAAACGTCCATTGACATTTTCTTCGCAATTAACGCGAAGGCGGGAACCACTACTCTATGGAGCCGAACACATTTTGTGAATTAGTAGTGTTTATTCTTAAATTAGACGGTGACTCGTGTACTAAGACACTGCAGACGGTGCATATTGTAACGTTTATCCATTATTTATTAGGCGACCTTCGACACATAATCTAGGCCAATTTTTCAACGCGTCTTTCACTCCGTTTCTGCACCGCTGGCCTCGGTCTCGGATCCTTTTCTTTAAATATCATAGTTATCCATCTTGCGGTAACAGCTTCAATAGACCGTTGCTGAAAGAAAGCAACAATGTAGGCAGGAAGGCTGTTCTAGTGTTCGTGAGATCCTGCTTGTAAGCGGTTAGTAAATTTAATAAATGGCGCTTCATATTCGAACAATGGTAATAAAATATTTTTACCAAATCTTATTTTACGTAGTCGTAGTTGTATTATAAAATGCAGGTACTTTCGAGGTCTTATTTATTTTAACATTTAGGTCGTATAATGTTTATGTTGGTAAGTAAATCATTCGCGTAAAAAATATTTGATCACCGTGACCTTTTAGTATATAGTTGAAAACCTGAGAAGCCATTTTTATATTAAAGGCTTATATGTACAGGTAAAAAAGTAGAATTTATGAAATCATATTCATCTCTAGCCTTGTGTCCTTCCACTGTTGGATATAGGCCTCTTCGTATCCTTCCATTTATTTCAGTCTGTTGCTGTTTGCAGTCGATTTCTACCCCACAGCGGCTATGTCACCGGACTATCTTTTTTGGGGTCTTCCGACGCCTCTTTTATTCTCTCGAGGTCTCCATCTCAAAATTTTAGGTGTCCGCCTTGTGGGGTCCTGTCTTGCAACATGTCTCGCCGTTGCTACTCGAGTCTCGCTACGCGATCCATGATGTCTGCTATTCTGGTTCTGTTCCTAGTATTGAACAAAGGAACAGATTGATGAAATACGCATTAAAAAATACACATAATTTTAAAAATATATATCTGATTTTTTGTTCAGTTGGAAAGAATCGAAACGCCTATTTTGCTGTTGAGAGTCTACCACACTTCTCCACAGCGCGTATTTTATGCCCATTTTTAACACTATCGTATCTATTATCATAAAATATACAAGTTTGTATATTAAAATCATCATGGAAATTCTGATGGACATAAGCATTTTTATTATGTATTTAGAAATATACAGGTATATTCAAATTCACACATGTATCAATATATCGCTAATTGAACGGTCGTCACTGGTATTTCTTTATTTTAAAAATAAATATTAGTTTTATGGATTTGTATTCATATCCTTCGTAATGATTTAAGAATAACATGATGTCATGAAAAATCTATACTTTACTTTAATATACTAACTGGTTAGAATGTTATGTTTATTTATCTTTATTTTTTTTTCAAATATTGCTTACGCTTAAAGTGTCAAGTATCAATGTATCAAGTTTTATAGAAAATGTTGACAATCTTGGTCTAAACAATTAGGAGTCTAGTTTTAGAGATATTTCTAAATGTAACACTTTGTTTCACATTTTAGGTTAATATTATATTAAAAATAAGTATTTTCAAGAAATCGCTGAGAAAGGCAAGGCAGTAAGTATTTTTGACACATTGACTGCCTTTGTCAGCCACCGGTGGCCGACACTTCAATTTCAATTACTTCTCATGGGCCACCCGAAGCTGACACTGTGCACCTTATATTGTCATATAAAGTCATTAAGAGGTACAAAGTGTCGATGTAAAATGAAAAATAAAATGTGTCAAATACTCGGTACCTACTTATTATTAATTTTTTATCTTAAAATTTATTTAATATAGTTACATTTTTTAAAACTATTTGATAATTTTTTAAAACATTTATATATATGGCAATCTTATAATTGTAGTTTCGCTGTGCCTCTCCAAAAAAAAGACTAAGCTCCCATGCTTGGAAAGGGACTTCGTTTTATTTGGGAAAGTCTTTTATTTTCTTTTATATATATTTTTTTTATATATTTAAAACTGAAATGTTTCGGTTGGCAGATCGACGATGACGCGTACCAAGAAGACTTGGGCTACTCGCGCGGCACTATAGGAAAGGCTGGCACGGGCCGCATCCGGCTGCCGCAGGTGGACGAGAAGACCAAGGTGCGCATCAGCAAGACGCTGCAGCGGAACTTGCAGAAGCAGCAGCAGTGGGGCGGCGCCACCACCGTCAAGCGTCAGGTCTCCGGGACGGCCTCCTCCGTGGCCTTCACCCCCATGCAGGTATGGGCAAATCGCCAACTCTAAAGTACCATTTGTTGAAGAAAATACCACTCTTCCTGCCATATTTATGTGGATTTATCTGAAATTCATTGATAACCCTTTAAGTTAATAATAAAAAAAACGTTAATATTTTATTTAAATTATAAGAGTTTGTTGAACATTTAATCCTTTAAGTAGTACTGGGATATTAATTTCCCACCATGCCTATATGGATCTAGACGTGTTTCTAGGAAACAATTGACATTAAGTAAGATACTTTTGCTGCCACATCTGTGGATGATAGCAGAACTGATTCACTAAATCACTGCCCAAAAAAATCAGACAAATTCAACTACCAAATACATTTTTTATTCATTTAAAAATAGTTACCAGACTTTCGAACTTAAATATAGAAAAAATAGATAACAATCACACGTATAAAACAAAAATAACTTATTACTAAAAAAATATTAATACGAAAAGTCATAAACTGCATCTGAAAAAGTAGTAATTCTTAAAAATATAAATAATTATAAATCCATAATTAACAATATGATGAATGTTTTTATTTTATTTTTAATTCGTTTTTTAATTTTTATCAATGGGAATATACAGAATAGGGGAGGCTTTAGTCATTGTCGTATTGTTAATTATGGGTTTATATGTCCCAAAGACACAACTCTAAAATTATACTAAACTTTACATACGTTGTTTGAAAATGATGCAGAATGCATCGAAACACGTTTTACAATAGATTTTTTAAAATAATGGTTTTTACCAATAAATTTAAATTAAATTGAAATATTTCTCTGTATAAAAGATTAAAAAAAAACTGTAATAAAACTGTAAAAAAAAAAATATCCACATATTCCCTAATTGGGAGTGTTATGTCTGATATATTAATATAAAGATACAACATCAAGGTCAATAATGGCCGTACTTTGCATACTTCTACATTTAGTTTTTTTGTTTAATTTTTGAATATTAGCTAGAACTATTTATATTATTGTTTTTTTAGCTAGACAGTGGTCGGCAACCTACTACCTACGAGTAATTAAATTTTCCAGTACATTTTTTTTAATTACCCACCAAAAAATCTGATATATTTATTTTATATAAAATTATTTATTCAATAATAATAACAACATTTACAAAAGTAAGGTGTATAAGTAATAATAATATTTTTTTATCACATTATAATTTTAAGTAATTGTACATGTTTTTTTTTATAATTTTAATTTGTATTTACACATAAATTTATGTATTTCATTTTAAGAACTTACGCACTTATCAAATGAAATTTTCATAATTAAAATATTTTACCCAGTCTTTCAAAATGTTTTTGACCACTAAGTTAGAATAACATGTTAAAAAGTCTCCCATTTTATTTGTTTCATTTGACATGTTTAGTAAGTATTTTTTTAATAAAATTCTTAAACCGAAGCCGTTACACGACACAGGTTTATTGTATCGGTGATCTAACTGCCAGATAATTGCATAATAATATTTCTTGTCAAAGAACGCTGTTAGCGCAGGCATGCAGCTAACTGTGTCGGCCATTGTAAAACGAGCAAATTGCACTTTTCGAACAGATTGCGGTCGTCAATTACTATGATCGTCAGGCCATTGTTCGACTGACCATCGAGATGGACCTAAACATCTTCCATTGTTTCTTCCTCAGGGTCTGGAGATTGTGAACCCCCAGGCTGCAGAGAAGAAGGTGAACGAAGCCAACGCCAAATATTTCTCCAACACATCCGGTTTCCTGTCCGTTGGGAAGAAAACGACCTGAGCAGTTTTATTTGAAATTTGCATTAAATGTGTTTCATTAATGAGTATTAATTTGTAATATAATGTAATTGTTGAATTAAATATCTATTGACCTATGATCATAATTATTTTTCCTTTTACCCCTGTCTGGATCTTGATTGTGATGCATTGATTGTATGTCATCATATTTTTTTTCGAGATACAGATGATGAATGTGAATTCAGGCCCATCATACGTTAAATCGCAACTTAAATTTCTTTAAACCCAGGTAACATTTAACGCTATTGTTTTTTTTTTCTTAAAACACCGTTTTTATATAGAACAATTTTTTTCGAATTATATATATATATATATATATATATATATATATATATATATATATATATATATATATATATATATATATATATATATATATATATATATATATATAGTTTTGATAAGATAAGAATTATTGAGTAAGGAGTTTAAAAAATGATAAAATATTTATTTCAATAAATATTCTAAAAAAATCAAAATCTAATATACATGTATATTTAAAAAAAAATTAGACACGTTTGGTTCCTCGCGCAACCGGTTACGTAATGTATTATAAATTTGCGAGTACTCCCTTAAATAAAATGAAAAATGGATGGTAAAGAAAATGAAGAACGAATAATAGGTATATAGATTTAGTATATAAAAGAATAATCGCCGGGTTCTAATTAAAAGATGTAGTTTTTTTTAAATTACGTAACGTCCAAGTGATTGTGAAATTTAGCTACGGCTTATGCAACACCGCTTATCATGACCATACTCGGGATTCAACTTTTTAAGTTTCATAGCCTATGCCGACTCGTGAGTGGATTCACTCTTTATGTTTAAAGTTACTATAATTTCATGTAATTCGTGAGTGAAAATTCTAGGCAAAAACACTCGCTTTAAAATATGCAGGAGATGCACGAATGTAGAAGAGGTGATAATTGTTGGTAAAGTCGTGTGTCGCTGTATTCTCTCGCTTACCCCTGCGGGATGTGGTGTTATGGTTAATTAGTTACTTAATTTCAGATTTAATGCGTTCTCGGATTTTCTTCTGATACAAGCATAACGATTAAATAAACGTTTAATGAATAATTCAGATTCGGTATTCTTTGCGTATTTCTATTTATGATCGACAAGAACAACATGATTTTTTTTTTATAATTTCCTATTAATGATTCTCGATGGTGCTGATCGATTACTTAGTAGTAGAGAAACTCTCACGCACTCATCGTTAAGTCAGACTGATTGCACGCAATGTTGTTGTTTTATATTTTCAAGTTCTTATGCGATAGAGATAGAAACATTATGAAATAACAGTTATTACAATAATGCAAAGATGGCGGGTCCTCGGAAGTTATTATAAGAAACGGTTGACTATCCATCAAATTTCTAGACGAGTGTCTACTGCCAAGTCACCAATCCAACGCGACAGTGTCTAATTGATAACTAACCAAATTACCTAAACATCACGCCGCTTCACTGCAGAGGTAGGCAGAGAATGATTGACACACTAATATCGCTCACTCCTTTCAAGAACGTCATAAATCAAAAAACTTGATTTTTCAAGAGAACGTTTTTAAAGTTCAAAAATATAAAACAATGGATTAAAAATCAAGCCACTTATCGATTTTTTACTGTGCAACACATCTTTTTAGGTAAAACCTGAATGTTTTTTCTGCATTTGAATAATATTTAGTATATTTAAAAAAAAAAAATAATACCTTTTCTTCAAAATGCAAAAACAACACTTTCTGCCCTGTAGCGGGTAAATATTAAGTTAAAAATATGCCGCTTTTGCTGGGATATAGTACATTTTCCGGACATTTCGAAAACATGCACAACTGAAAATTGTCAATTTTTGATTTATGACGTTCTTGAAAGGAGTGAGCGATATGTTCACGGAAAATGGCTCCAAGATTTGAACAGTAAGGTTTTAATGATACATTTTGAAAATGGTTAAAAAAGAGTAGTTTCTAGAACTTTCCTGATGATATTTTAAATAGGCCTAAAATGTAGCAATTACAACCAAATCATTAAAAGTATTCCAGAAAAATAAAACTAACCATTTTGTTTAAATTATTAAAATAAACTAACTAACTAACCTTTCATGCCGTTTTCCCGCAGGAGAAGGCAGTGAGAATGAATGCCACACCAATCTGTCTTTGCAAACAATCTCGGCCTCTTCCACATTTATGCATCTCCTCATACATACCCCCCGATTATTCCGATTCCTGGCTTGACCACTTTCAAGTATTTGAAATACTTGATCGTGCCACGTTTTCCTCGATTTTCCTCTGCTTCAATAACAAACCACATTCGTCTCGTATTTTTTTTTACTGTTTTTTCTTCACTCATTGGTTTCACATGCCCAAACCTTCTCAACACACCTTTCTCAATTTTATCGATAATTCTTATTCTCAGCCATTCTTTCCTTATTTCACCATTCGAATTTCTATCATACATCGTTTTGGCGTACATAATTTATATAGCGCCATTTTCGTAAAATACTACTACCCAAGGGAGCTTATAAAGACGTGGACAATGATACATAAAAAAAAGTCGTCAATCGGTTTTGAAGCGTCGAATAGGCAGTCTTTTTAAAAAATATATTTTAAATACTTAAATCAAGCACTTATTTTTAGGATCTAGTAAGTTGTGTATTTTATTTTTAAAAAACCATAAAAATAACATTAAAATTCTTGACAATTTATTTCATTATATACGTAATTACAAATTATAATAATGTGCTCTTACCGAGTTTTCCCGTGCCGAAAAAGAAGCCGACCTACTCGTAGAACCTTAGAGGCTTGCGCTTTTTGACTCAAGGGTTGAAATAAAGAAAAATAAATAAATAAATTTTAAAATGTTATTGTGCCATGTCCCCCAGGACAACTCAATAAAATACAATTTTATTTAAAATAGATTTAATATGTTTAATGAAATGTGTATGTGCATGGATATAGTTAGTATTCAATAAAATAGAAAAATGTTTCGTTTTGTTGATCATTGGAATGTGTGATTGTATTTTCCATCTTCTTAATTTACTCAATCTCAAATTTAATAAGGGACTCCTGGGAATCACTTTGTACACCATCCAAATCTCTATTTCTAGATAAGGGAGCTAAAGGAGGTGGTTGTATTACCACCGAGTTTCTGTATAGATTTCCCAGCTGTCCCTCGTACAATATGTCATTTATTGCCTTTTTAGCGTGGATTTGTTGAGTTGACGACATTTTCGCAAGTTCCACGGCCCAAGCTTTCGCGATCGTGTCGTATTCAGATTCGTTGTTTTGGAGACGATCACGTGCTAAATTATGTAGCTCATTTTGAGTGATTTTCTTTTTATTGGGAGGAGAACTAAACCGTTCCACGCGGGTTTCGGTACATGCCTGAGAGACCTAAAACAAAATTAATATGTATTTATATTTTGATCGTATCCAAATGTTTCTAAATAAGTACCGGAAGTATGTACTCATGTATACCTCTGAGGGTTGTTTCCGTACGTGAAATAATTGAGAACTTCACATGTATTGATAAAGGTTTCAGATATATGTACTATGTAAGATATACCAAGTACAAAAGTTGATAAAAACTAGTTCTAGTACATGAGTGAAGTAGTTACATAAATAAACTCACAAGAAAATTCATAATCATAAAAATATGTAACTTCATTGCTTACATAGAATTAATTTCTTTTAAATGAAATTAAGCCTTTAATAAAGTAGTAAGTGTTTTTGCCAAAAAAATCACTCAAGAATGACATGAAATTATAATAACTTCCTTAAGAGTAAAACTACTCACATTACGAATGGGCTATGAAGCTTATAAAGTTGGAGTAAGTAGGGATATGATAAGCGGTGTTGCATAGGATGTAGCTAGAATTTGGAGTTACGTGGATATTGCGTTATTAAAAAATATATTTATAAAAATTCGCTTTGAACAACCACGTGACCGATCCTTATCTCAAATATATATATCTTCTTTGAACCCCTTTCACACCCAAATGGTGCATTGGGTACCACTTTGATGTTCACATGATCGTTATTTATATGAAGGAAAAGTGATCAGTCCTGTGATTCACTACACTATCGCACTAATATAATATATAATGCAACCACCGTTTAAAGTCTAAGTCGTGCAAGACTTCAGAATTTTCATAATTATTTTTGTGTATTTGAAAAATAATATCCCTCATCTCCTGAGAAAGCGAGGATCAGGGGATTAGTTATTGGTGTGTCAAACAGTGATTTTGAAAGGAGGAAATATGCATCATACAGAATAAATTAATAAACGTAGACACGTGACGTTAGTGACCGAGCGGATCTTTATGATCCGTTCATTTAAACGAGTGAAACTCGTTCACGAACGCTGAGTCGGTCACTGGTTTACTGATTCGCTAAAACTTTGGACAGAAAGAAAATCACGTGCAGGTGATTAAATAGCGCTTATTTTAAAGAAGGAAAAGTTTATAGGCAAGAGTTATATCTTATTGGTTTAGCTTACCACGTCCTGATCTTTAATAAAACTCATTTTATCAAAGTACCATAGTGTGGGCTCCACATCGTCACTGTCCGTACTTCTTTCTCGCAAATCGTTAAGTCTTTTCACTTCTTTCCTGTAGTTCGTTCTCAAAGAATTGAACCTTTTCGTTAGCTCCTCCCTCGTGGCTCTGGGATATCTCTCCTTGTATTTATCGAGCAACACTTCGTACGACTTATTTTTCGCCTGCCTATTTTTATACTCGGCGGACTTCAAATTCCATAAAGCTGGCAAAGATTTATAAAGTTCGATGCATTCAATAAGAAATGCCCTTTCTTCACTCTTTGTACTCATATTTAATGACCAAATAAACTTTTATAGTATCAAAAACATAATGAAGTGGATTTTTAGTCACTTTTTGCGGGATTACAAATTTACCAAAGCGAAGAAGTCCAGACCACTCGGAATCTGATAAAGAACTGCCGGTATATTGCGCAGTTGTGCCGCCAGACGATCAATACTATTGCACAATACTCAAGGTTGGCTAATAGTATGGTAGACATGTGTAGGTAAGCGACCGCTAGGCGATCAATAATATTGCGCAATAGTGGTTGTAGCGTGTGTGGGTTATATTAAATGTTCATATATATATACTACTACTACACTACTACCATCATGCCGTTTCTCCGCAGGGGTAGGCAGAAAGGATGGAATGCCACACTCTTCTGTCCTGACATACACTCCTCGCCTCCTTCACATCCATAAATATAGTCATACATGCCATCTGATTACGCAGACTTTTGACACCACTAGATTTTAGGTTCTAATTGCTTGATTAGGTTCTGATCTGATCGTGCCAAGTCTTTTTCAGCCGTCCTCGTTCTGTTTTCCCGCTCACATTCGCCACATATATTTTCTTAGTCATTCTCTCGCCATCCGTTCGCTCCACATGTCCATACCACCTTAAAGCACTCTTCCCTTATCTTTTCAATTATTCCTTATTCAGCCTTATATTCCTTTCTTATATCTTCGTTTTTGATTCTGTCATACAATGATTTTCCACACACTTGTCTGAGGGAGCGCATTTCAACAGCATTCACCCTCTTTCATCCTTCTTTTGCCAGTTCCATGCTTCGCTCCCATATATATATATATATATATATATATATATATATATATATATATATATATATATATATATATATATATATATATATATATATATATATATATATATATATATATATATATATATGTATATATATATGTGTATATACATACATATGTATATGTACGTACAAAGTGGTATGTTTTTAAATATATATCGTAGTTCTGAACTGTGAACCATAATTAGCAAGTGCTGATAGCTTATGAATCCAACAAAAAATAAAAAAAAATCGTTAATGAATACTAATTGCAATTTGTATATTCACGGTTTCTCCGCAGATCAATTTCCGGCGGAGGCATAAATAGGGGAAATTATTCGAGTTTATTGCATTTTGTATCATATAGAAATTTCTTAATTGATATGCTTGGAAGATTGTTCGTCTCGGATGAAGATAGAAATATGATAATGGTCATTCTCTTAAGTGGGAATACCTTTAGAACATAATTAAAAAAACCTCATTAAAAATATTTGGTTATATATTTATTGGACTATTTTGAGGAGAATTAAAAAAAAGCCATCTTAACATATAGAAAAATATGAAAGTCCCGGTTTGCTGCTATGGGCTTACGATCTATCATAGGCTGGTTTACACACACATTTGTTTATTTCACGTGTCTGAAATAATGTGATTTTTAATTTTCCATTTTTATTTATTGATTTGGCGTTTAATTTGTAGAACTCCATTTTAATTTATGTATTAATTTTAAATCAAACACAGATTTTTTGAGTCTACTAAGTTGTATTTTATTAACACATTAAAAATTATACTGTGACAGTTGTTTCGCCTTGTTAGGGCATTATCAAACGAATGTGAAACAATTGTTTTTGTTAATAAAATACAACTTAGTAGACTCCAAAAATCTGTGTTTGATTTAAAATTAATATATAAATTTCTGTTTTTAGTTCGACCTTTTCAATTTTTCATATTTTTAAAATGACCTTTGCGAATCGACTTCAACATAATTTATGCTAATGCTGATCGTATTTATAGATAATATCATCTTTTCTGTTGCAGACTGCCAAATGATTTTTTACGGATCTTCTTAATCAATTTATTGTTTAAAATCATTGCAGTGTGACCATGCACACTGAGATTTATCTGTGTAGGTCTGTCCATCCGGTTGAAAAATGAAATTTTTATGGTAATACTGCATTCAAGAATATCCGGTGAATATAAACATAAATTCAATAACGTAAATTAACGTTCACGTAAATCGGGTTATTGAATGATTTCCACACATTTTTTATTAAGACAGGTTGCATCTTAAACATTCCAATTATATATTTTTGAAATCAAAATGCTAAAACTAACTTTATTGTGAATACTTTTAAAATACAAGTCGAAAAAAATATAATTTGGGGGAGAAAAAGATTAGTTTTAAGCATGTAAAAATGTCTTGAATAAGTATTCGAAAATAATAAACATAAAATTTAATGAATATGAAGGATTTTTACATTTTATAACTGAAAAAATAACTTTGTTAAAAAATAGCTTTGTATGTTATTATCACTTAAGTATAAGACGAATGATTTGAAAGCAAACAGTGTATTCCTCAATATAAATTGAAACTATGTATTAATTTTATTGAGGAAAATTGTTTGCATCGAAACCGGTTGACGTTTAAATTAAGTTATAATAAGATATTCAGTGATTTTACTATAAAAATAAGTTAATAAATAATAATAATAAATCAGATATATAGCATTTTTTGTAACAGGTACACGTGTAAAATAAATTTTGAATTGTTGTTAATTGATTCTAGTCATAGATTATCGTTAAAATCCCGTGTTTCGATCCCCACAGTTGCACAAATTCCTTTTTATAAACACGGGCGATAAGGCTTACCGAAGATAGTGTTACTAAATGTGTCCTCGGCACGGGAACACGCAGTGAGGGCACATAACCGTATTATGTAATTATAATTATGTATACGATGATAATAATAGTAAATAATAATAATAATTTATTGACTTGGCGTTTAATTTGTAGAACTCCATTTTAATTTGTGTATTTATTTTAAATCAAACACAGATTTTTTGAGTCTACTAAGTTGTATTTTATTAACAAAAAACACATAAAATATTATACTGTGACAATTGTTTCGCCTTGTTAGGGCATTATCAAACGAATGCATTCGTGAAGTGAGAGCAACACAAATCTTTATTTTTAAAGTGTAGAAAATATAACGCCACATAAAAAAAAAACTTTTTTTTGAAGTTGCGATTTCTATTTGCAATGTTATACAATAAATTAAATATACATTATACATTTTCACAAGATTTTGCGTTATTTTGTAACACGGCCATCAACCGGATACCAAAATGTTCGGTTTAAAGTTAATGTTACCTACCTATCAACCGTTGAACCTACAAATTACAAACGATTAACTCAAAGGTGTGGCCGCTCTTGCAGCGCATTGTTTCACGTGTGGAAAGATAGCGCTTCTATGTCCGTCGTTTATTGTGAAACTGCTTTAATGCTCGATTGTACATACAAGTATGCAGTTATGTATATTGAGAGGGCGAGCAAAGCACACGGCCGCAGATTTACGTGCATTAACTGCCCACTTTTTGATCTTGCGGACACGAGCCCACCCACTAAAACCCGTTTCGTATAGATTACTTAAAAGGATCGAACTTAATACTCAATCAATTTGTAGAACATAGAAGCAAACCACAATTCACCATGGTCGGTCGATTAGATCCCACTACACTATAACAAAATATACGATCACTATATTATTTTTTGACATCTCATCAAAGATGAAGAAGAATATGGAAGTCTGGGCATTTACGGGGCTTACGACCGTCATAGGCTGGTTTAAGTGATCACTTTACACACGTGTAACATTCACCAATTCTACCCATTATTGACAACCACACTACTCAAATTCTTGGAAGTTCTATATATATGAACCAATTTAGAAACCTTGTTCATGAATCACTAGAACTTCACTAGAGACATCTATTAGTGAGATGTAAATGCCCAGACTTCCATATTCTTCTTCATCTTTGATGAGATGTCAAAAAATAATATGAAAATAACTCCTGTAATTGGAGATAATCCAGATTTTGTGAACAAGTATTTGGACACACTCAAAATGTTGTAAATACGATCATTATATCATAATAACAAAAACCTACAAGAGCTTTACTTTATTATAGTACACATTTTTTGTAAAGTTAAGATGAAACTGATTCTTGTTTTATTTTATTTTCGTGACACGTTCCTATAACAGTGCAAGGATTTACGTAGTTCTACGTCAAAGAGGTAGTTAACAGTTTAATGTCTCATAGTCTATTCTATGGTATGGGATTATTGGATGGGGTGGTACGAATGAAGCACTGATAAATAGTGTTTATGTTGCCCAAAAATTAATGATTAAAATAATACTCAAAGATCCAAGACAGACCCCAAATTCAATAAATTATAAATCATCCCAGATATACAACTTTATGCTAAAACAATCCTTACACATGTATTAAAGAATTGTTTACACAAATGACATGAAAGCACCTCCCATTAAAACACAGAAATCCCCAATATCTATCCGAGATAGACCCCATATTCAACAAATTATAATTCATCACAGTTAAACAACTATATCCTAAAACAATCCTTACATATGTATTTAAGAATTTTTTACACAAATGACATGAAAGCACCTCCCATTAAAACACAGAAATCCCCAATATCTATCCGAGATAGACCCCATATTCAACAAATTATAATTCATCACAGTTAAACAACTATATCCTAAAACAATCCTTACATATGTATTTAAGAATTTATCACACAAATGACATGGAAGCACTTACCATTAAAACACAGAAGTCCATAAAAAAAACATATAAGTATGAGATGAGAGTACTACGAGATCAAAAATACAGAAACACTATCAATCAAAAGAGAATCCATACCTCGTTTGATCAAAGGGACTTTGAATATTACGCAATAAAGCTGTTTAACCTGTTTCCATTATATTTAAAGTCACTAAATAACGGAACTAAGAAAAATCAGTTATTTATAATTGAGTAATTAATTCAACCTTGTAATACATGATCGTAATAGACAAATTGCTAATAATCAAATAATTTTATCAAAAAGTAAAAATAAGTATTTTAAAATGTGCCCTCGGCAGAAGAAACCTCAAGAAAGACACATTATTGTCAATTTGAAAAAAAATACAGATAAGTATATATAATTTATATAACCCATACAATATCATACTTCCAGACTCTCTGTTCAACATTCCCGTTCTTTGAGTCATACGCCATCATTATTTATGTTTGTCCTGCGGTGTGGGTAGAAGGAACAATGCCAGCCATAATCGTACTTCTAAGGCACAAATAGCTCTAACATTCCAAAACAGATGGACAGTCGATATTATTATAGCATAGCATCTAGAAGCCAATAGTCAGTAAAGTTTGAAGTTTTACCGCAATCCTGACTTGTACATACAGCTTATTTGAGAAGATTTGAGTGCTACCTACGTGAACTTAAGCCCGGTCTTATGCACGTTTATATGAAGATATCAGAGGTATTTATGTCATTTCCTTAACTGATTCGGTAGTCACTTTATGCTAAAATGTACCCATTTTTAATTTTAATTTTAACTTGGTTAATACCACTATTACTTAAAATTGTGACACGTGTTTCGATGCATTCCGCATCATTTTCAAGCACCGTTTATATGAAAATGATGCGTCACATGTCACAATAGATTTTACGAAAAAGTGGTATTTACCTCGTGAAACTTAAATTAAAAATGTGTTCTGTCAAGTTTAAGATAGATTATATATTTTAACAAAATTCATTTGAAATGTATGCATATTTCTTCGCTCACAAGTAATAAAATAATTATTTTTATTTATTTAACCGTGTATTGATATACATATCTTGATATTTCTTCCTAACAATGTTTCAAGTCGTATTGCTGGTGTTTTTTAGGGCGCGAAGTTATTAAATTTGTAAAAAAGCAAAAGAGTGATAAGAGAATATGGTAATGCAAGCTTTTACCCAAGTAATATTTCTCAAAAACATCTCTCAAAAAGGCTTAAACCAGTAGGATAGAGAAATCGATGTATGTATTTGATTTCATTAACAACAAATTATTAAAAACCTAGAACTTCACATAAATTATTAATTGTTTATACGATGAATGTTTTCAATTTATGGGTAATACACAATTTGCTTTAACTTTATAGATTTATTGACTCTACAAAAACAGACAAAGAAATACACTTTGTGAAAATTGCAAATTGAAATATGTATTATATATGGATAATTTATTTCCCATATACAATAATATGGGTACAAATGTCTTTACATATATTATGTGTATTTTTTACAGTTCTCTCGCCCGTACATGTAGGTACATGGTACATGCGTACACTAGTGGCATCAATCCTGACACTTTTATGATTTGCTTGATTTCTTCGACTAACAAAACATAACATAACAAAACATAACAAAACATATTTTGCCGTATTCCGATGTACGATTTTATTTACTATTTTTTAAGCTCTAAATATGTTTCCAATTGAATGTTTTATAAATGCCCATGATTATAACAAAACTATACTGTCAATTTACATGAAAAAAACCGAGTTATACAATTAATTTCATTATAAATAATTCGAATGAGTAATATTTTGAGTGTGTCCAAATCTTGGTTTACATACTCTGGGTTTGCTTTCACTTAGAAGTTATTTATATTGATATCTCAACATAGATGAAGAAGAACATTCTTCTCCATAGCTGGTCAAAATATTAGTTAATTAAGAATAAAGTTTTCAGGCGACGACTAGTATGTAAAATAATTCACAGAGAATTTTACATACATTCAATGAAGATCCCTGGTAATAAAAAAAAACTTATTAAACTCAATCATATGTAATGCCGAAAAAGTAGCATATGCGAGAAGATATAAATTAAAGCATTAATATAACATCCTAAATTCGAGGAGTGTGGTTGTCAAACATGAGTTGAAAGGTGAATGTTATACGTGGATAAAACGATCACTTAAACCAGTCTTCGACAGGTCGTAAGTCCTGTAAATTCCCAGACTTCCATATTCTTCTTCATCTATGTTGGGATATCAATAACTCTAATGAATTTGAAATACAACTGATTTCGAATTAGCTTCCAGAATTAGTGCCACTAGTGTATGTAACGATAAATTATTATTCCGTTGACGACTTCGTGGTATACGGGTTTAACGGTTTTGCCACTTTGATTTACCCGCGACATAATCTGACATAATTTTATTTTGAAAAACTTATGTGTAATGGTGGTTAAATTTAACCATTAAACAACCACTGGAATTATTACGCATGCATATACCTTTAATTAAAGTCCCCATTTCTTAGGCACTGCATATCTCAAACGCGGACTTACCTACTTTACTTTAAAAGTGTCTTGACTTGATATGAAACATTAAATGGAAGTCTAGGCATCCCAGGGCTTTCGACCTAGCATTTGGGTGGTTTAAGCGATCGCATTATAAACTTGTGTAACGTTCACCATTCTGCCCATTATTGAACACCCATATTGCACTGATTCTTGAAACTTGTATTTATGCAATGATCTTAGATCCTACCGCATGCCGGTAAGTTTTTCGATACATTTTTTAATTATGGCCGATTGCTACGCCATCAGTTGAGCGATTTGTGATTCTTCACATCAAGTTGAGACAATTTGAAAAAAATGACATCTCATCCGCAAAAAAATGAGAAAATATAACTTATTACTAACACAAATATCTTCATTAATTTTGGATCTTTGACTGGGTTCTATTTTATATATGTCAGGCAGCTGGTTAATTTGGGAATAGGCAATATATTGTATGGACCTTACTCCAAACTTAGTTGTGTTTACCGGAAAATAAAAAATTACCGAATAAAATTCATGTAGGGCTCCACATAATAAAATTCATGTGGAACAACCCCACATGAATTATATTATGTCCTCATGTATTATAATGATGAATTTCTCTCTTTAAAACTTGCACTGTCCTTGTTAAATGTGGAGTTATTACTCGACAGTAAGTTGAGCCTAGGAGAGGAATGTAAATGGACCAAATTGGATACTTTTAAATTCACTAATGTTCATTGTTGTATGATGGTTTTAATAGCTACGATATAAAAATGCGATTTTTATTGCTCTTCAAAAACTAAACGTTCAAATACCTTAAACCGGTTATGTAAATAATGCAGCTTCTGTGTGGGAACACTGATACAATAGTTTAATTAAGCTGATAATTAAGTGATTAATTCAAACAAATTTAAATGAAATTCTTATCAACTTATTATTTAGAATAATCAAGTGATGGATTTCATTCATAAGAACATTTACCGCCGGAGAAGACGACCATGTACCAAGTAAAGTAAAAGTAGGTACATGATCTTGTATATCAAAAATGGAGATGTTTTAATTTATTATCATTAAATTATAACTCCACAGACGTTCTCTTGATGTATGCGCATCTCAAATCGTAAATTAATAATTGTAATTATTTTTTCAGAACTCTCAATTTCACCGACGAATTTATAGAACACATATAAAAGTATTTGTATTAGTGCAATGGCGAATTTGCTCGATTTATCTTAAGCATAATCGGTGGGTTGATTTTATATTTGATTCAATCCGATTATTGTACAACAGTATATACGAATTATATAGCAGATATATGAAAAATTCAAAAAAGAAAATTTATAAATTTTCATTAATTGATTTGGTAGTCACTTTGTGGTTATGTCTATCCATTTTTAATTTAAGTTTTACTCGGTAATTACGACTATTAATAGTGGTATTTACCATATAAAACTTTAATTTAAAATTTACAAATTTTATTGATTGATATGTATTGATAAACATGTCGAATACCCAATTGTAAAAAAACAACAAAACAACCAATTAAAACAACAAAAAAACAAGACGTATTCATAACGAACTATCATTTTCTCATGATATATTTTGTAGGGACTTTTTACACATCATCGGATTAATCAATAAAATGGTTAATTTCCCTTTACCTTGTTTCTCAGTGAAGAGTGAAAGATTAATTATTTTACATTTTCAGATAAAAAAATGTTGCATTCTTGCGTACGTGTAAAACACGACTTGGAACACAAATTTGTAAAGCACAATTTTGGAATCTGTCACCGGAGTTGAACATTTTATGGATTAAACTGACAGTATATACCTGTAAATCAAAAGACATTATTTTTGTTGGATTTAAACTATTTATGTGACAATAATTCATAGTTTTTATCCTTTCTTAACCAATTTTAAACGCATTTATTATTCTTTATGTAAAAAATGCTATAATTACTATGAAATCATTTGTGAATATTTTTGTAAACATATTCTTCAGATAGGTATTTTAAATTTACCTGCAATTTCTAACACCTACACCAAGAAGATTCAAAACCTAAAGTACAGTACCTTTATTATGTTAAGATATTTTTTACCTAAGGTTGTCAAGTTATTGTGTCCCTTTGTATGATGTAGAAAAGTAAGAATTTATCCACATATTGGCTGTCATTTTATGCGAGTATGGTACATGCAAAGTAGTTCCTAACGAAGTATCCAATCAAACACTATGACCTTTAGCATAATTTAATCACTTTAGAAAGATGATTTCTCTAGGAGGTGAGTACACATGGAAACATCTCGACATTTTGAGGACAGGTAGGTTAATAACATTGCGATGAATAGCTAATGGTCGAGTAGTAAGCCCACTGAGAGATTGTCGATTTGAAGAAAATAGATGTCTTCATCTAAAAAGATACATTTAACTTTACTTACTGACTTTTATATCTCATCACTTTGGCATTTTGAATCTATTTTCGATGTTTTTTGTCTGACGTTAACTAAAATTTAGGTATTTTTTAGGTGCCTAACTTATACTGAAGTATACTCGGTATAAGTTAGGCACTGCTAATGTGTACTTCTTATACTGTTATCATTGTTTATCAATGGTCTACTATTTACGTACAAAAATATGTACGAGTATGTACGGTTCCTTGCCGCAATATTGTGATAGTTTCAATATAATTTTTGTTAAACGCTTTAAAAAAATCTTTTAATTTGTATGTAAAAATATAGTTTTTTACACTTTTATTTTATTTGACCAGCGACCAGGTTTCGTTGTTACCGACATTGTCAGACTGGTGACTGGGCAAATTCTACGTTATATACCCAAGAAGGTTGAAAACCATGATTTTATATAACATACTTGTATAATATTTTTTTCTAGCCTCTCTCACCAATGCAATGTGATGATGTTGGTGACGACGAAACCCGGTCAAAAAAAGATATTGGAAAAATCTATATCGTTGTTTTACTACATAAAATGCTTTTCCATCGAGAAATGACAGTAGAATACTTAAATTTTAAATATTGGTTAATTAAACTTTTGTGTCTCCAATACAATTTACATATAATCTTAACTAAATACAGGACAATTTCAACTTAGATAATTTAAAAAAATAAAAAATAAAAAAAAACAACTCAATGTAATAAATTTCAATAATATACATATTCTACATATTTTCGACTGTCTAATTCATGTACGTATGTAGGTAGCTAAACTTCACATATAAATATTAGGTATATATGTAAATGTTTAATGTTTTATTTAATTTTTAGTATTTACACTTAGCTGTAAAAGTGAATAACTAAGTAATGATGTGATGCTAAATCTACATACCATTTCACAATGCCCAGAGGTCGGCAGGTAGCCATGAGTTAAGAACAGTATGAGGTAATAAAAATGTAAACAAACAAGAGGCTTCACTGTTCGGATGAGGCTCTTACCGCTGATAATTTGGAAGGATTTTTTTTGTTGATGTTATTATAACCTTTCAAACCTTTATCCGCACCCCAATGGTGCATAGGGCACTGCATCATATAAACACGGTGTTATCTTGATCGTTAACACATGCAGGAAAGGTGATCAGCTCTCCGCTTCAGGTTCAGGGTAATATTGAATAAATATTAGAGTGAAAAAATCACTTATATTATTTTCACCCCCCCCCAGGTAATCGAACCTGGGACCTTCAAAACGGTAGCCGAACGTGCTGACCATTACACTACGGAGGCGGATTATAACCTTAATATTTTTTTTTTAAACTTATTCAAAGAAATGTTAATGTTTTGGTTTGAGTCTAAATGTATGGGTGTATAAATGTGTATACGTATATGAGTATTAATTTCAGTCAAATTATTGGTATTCTTGTTTTTTATTTTTCTATTTTCTCTATTGCCTCTAATATCCTTTTTTAAAATTATTATTTTGTATTTTGTTTGTAAGATCTGAAATCACTCGCAAACAAGTGAAGGATTGTAATGTAAATTAAAATTAACCTTAATATTTAATGCAAATACACTTACGCACTTACCAGTGTTAATAAATAAATATTTGAAATTTTTAGTATACGGACCAACCGTCTTGACATCGAAGCATTAAAATATTCTTTTGATTTTCTGGTGCCAATAAACATAAAACATATTTTGCCCTATCGTTTATTTTTTTATGAAATTGATAATAAACTTTATGTACTACATTTGACATTAATAATTATTAATTGTAAAATAATAATTGGTATTATTTATTCTATCAGACGCTGGATTATTCATCCTATGGATGAAATATCAATATCAAATTAGACATTAAACATCTATCGTTTTTTTATGCGAAAAAAGATGAAAATCTAAGTCAAATATTTTCACATGTGAAAGGTATTCAATACCATTGCATATATAGATGTTCCGAAAATTGATGCAATATGGATGTTTAAAAATGGACAGAATGGTGAACGTTAAACAAGTGTACAAAGTGTCGTAAGCCCTGCGATGCTCAGCTGCCATCTTCTATCATATAAAAAAAATCTAAAGATCTTTCAGTTCAAGTTAGGACTACTACAATAATCATAAAATAATTTGACTAGTAACTGATAGTAATAACTGCTTTATTATTGACTGTATTTTCTTTATTTTTAACTGAACTTCATTGTAACTCATTTATTCTTAATCTAAACCATTTTTTTATTAAAAAAATATGTACGTATTTGGAATGATAAAAATTCGATTACAATACAATCTGATCAGTTTTATTAGTGGTCTCGCGATGACGTTAAACCGAAGTGTGAGGGAAGATCAGGGAGTTGGCGCAGCAGCGTCGTCCTGTAGTGCCGCCCTACCTGTTGCGGCGATGTCGTATCAGCTGTCCAGCGCCGGCAGGACACCGTTGGTCGCCGCCAGGAACCAGTTTAGGGTCTACAGAAGCAGGCTCGCTTCGCGCCGCCAGTCCACGTCCGACCGCCGCGCCGCCCACACGCGTCGCGTCTTCGTTCGGTCCGCGATCGCGCGGGAATCGTCCCAACTTCGCGTCTTCGTTCATTTGTTTTTTTTTATCAATATCAATATCAACGTTACGTTTTTTTTTATCGCGTTTAAATCGTCGTATCTTTCATCCTAGCTGTAAAATCGCATCATTTTAACGCCTCCCGAATTCGAATTGTCACCTGTTCGCGCCGTTATACCGGTCTTCATTCAAAGACAAATTAATATTCCGTCGTCGTTTTTGTGTATTCAAATATCATGTGTGAAATGTTCGAGTGCTGTTTCTCGAAACGGTTTGGAGTGGACTCTTAGGGATTTCTGTCGCCCGAAGCGACTTCGTAATCAGCGATTACCCTCAATTTTCGCGCGTCGATTATTCAAATTTTAGGGTAATTTTTGTTAGTATAGAAACCCGCGTTTCTCGTTCGTTTTAAACTTATTTTTAATTCGTAAAATAATAATAGTACGCAGAAAATACGATATAAGTAAACAAGCGAATAAAATCTCGAGTTAACCCGAGCGTTTCCAAGTTATTTCGCGTCACGCTATTTAATATTGCAACCGCGATGTGTCCGGCCTAGATTATCCCCTGCAGTCGTTTATCTAATTTGCCTTCCAAATCGGATACCGTCACGCCACCCATCGTCGCACCGATGTGTGCGGAGTGAGGGAGCCAGGATACAGGACCCCAAGCCCCCGAGCCCCGAACCCCGAGCCCCCCGAGATGGCGACCTTCCAGGACCTGGAGAGAGACTGGTCAGGGCTGTGCCAGGAGTGCCCGGAATGTTGGACCGTGTCAGGTAGGCACCCCACCCTTCTAAATTGCATGCTACCTACCGGGTATTTAAATTGTCTCTTTTGTACCCACAAAAACGTTTCTTCTGTAAGATATATCTTCTAAAGATTACTAAACTATCCTACTCGCAAAAATACGATATGGAAATAAAACAGGAATAAATACGATAGTAAAAAACTTTTATTAATTTAGAAGTAATATTGAAAGCTGTCCCACCGCATCTAGGCTTCCTGATAGACCTTCTCTTGCAAACCAATTTTTTTTGTTTGTTTTATGAACCAAGTTTCGAAATTTATAGAAAACGTGAAACAAAAGTAATAGTAATATTCTTTAGATTTAAGAGAACACTTAATAATGAAAAAAAAAATTACATTAGGGAGGTACTGTGAAGCAGGGGGCACGGAACGACGAGACTTTATTTTTTCCAGGAATCGTCATTTTACCGTCGTAATTTTAAGTTAAATAACATCTGAACAAAAATTACAAGAAATACGCACTAGCTCTTCGATTACAACATCGAAAATACCTCTTGCAAAAACCCGTCTTTGGGTGGACGAATTAAAATTATTATAAACATGCACGATTCACGTTTTCAGTTGAGTATTTTGATACTGCATTCGGATCTCGTCTTGCGTTGTTTGCGTCTATTTAGGTCTTCGTTTAGATTCGTTCTTCGTTAGATTATGGAACAATAAACTAGTGCTAGGATTGAAATTGCCCAAAGACGAAGTATTGTTGAAGATAATGTATAGGTAGTTTGCGATGTTATTGTTCACCCGGTATTGGCACTGTTCTACCTACTATTGTAATCTCCACACATTTACAATGTGGTCAAGGTTATTCACCCACCCAAAGAAATTATCTCCAAAACAAATAACTTCTTTCAGCTTCAAAGTGCGAGTTCGTACGGAATGTACGCGTCAGCTACATGCATTGCTGCTTCCTGAATTTGAAAATAATACGATTAATTCAGAATTCAATGAAATGAATACCTTCATATTATTTCTCAGACATCTCATCAAAGATGAAGAAGAATATGGAAGTCTGGGCATTTCTTCATCTTTGATGAGATGTCAAAAAATAATATGAAAATAACTCCTGTAATTGGAGATAATCCAGATTTTGTGAACAAGTATTTGGACACACTCAAAATGTTGCAATATTTCATAATGATTTACGGATTTCTTCTTCTTCTAACCCTTATCCAAACCCAATGGTGCATAGGGCACTGCATCATTTTGAAGCAGCGTTATCTTGATCGTTACTTACATGAAGGCAAGGTGATCACTCCTGCGCTTCAGTGACTTAGGTATTATTATATTATATTAGATTTATTATATTAGATTTTAGATTGCAAAATTACCAATATTTATTTACACCACCTCCCCCCGCTGGGAATCGAACCCGAGATCTCCAACTCGGTAGCTAAACACCTTAAGGTGGACTGATAAGGGAACGTTTGAAATAACCATGTACCTACCTACTTTATATTGTTTGTCGACAAAAGCAAAGGCGAATAAAATTCTAAAATGAATGGAAAGTTCAATGATCAAATAAAATAATTATTGTAATTTACTCTCATTTAATTATTGTTCAGACAAATTATTACTATAAAAACGGGTTTATTAAAATAAACACGTTTTAAATATGTACATACATATTTTGATTGATGAGAGAAAGACGATGGTAATTTTTTTGATCCACATTTGTCCCCAATGAGGCACCAACTCGGATCGATGCAGTGTCAACTTGTTCGTTGATTAAGTAAACGCAAGGTAATCAGTTCTGTGGTCAAGATTCTTGGATATTTCAAGGGCTGGAAAATGTTTAATAACTTACTAACCATCATGCCATTTTCTCGCAGGGGTAGGCAGAGAGAATAGATCGCCACACCTGTCTTTGAAAACAATCTTTGTTTCTTTTATATTCATGCATCTTCTCATACATACATAAACGTCGAGTATTCTGACTCCTAGCCTGACCACTTTCAACTATTTGAAATACTTGACCATGCCAAGTTTTCTTCGGTGTTCTTTTGCTTCTACCAACCTACTTACTTTTATTGTTCTTTATTCACTCATTCGATTCGCATGCCCATACCATCTGAACACAATCCTTATTAATTTAATTTAATTTCGTTCTTTACTTCCATAATGGATATAAGTGAAGGAGTTACATATTACTGCAATATAGGAAGAGAATATTAAAGGTGGGAAAAGTTTAATAGCGGTAACGTCCAAGGCACTCGTAGTTGCATATCTGCATTCATACAAGCTTGAAGGGAAAATCCATTAAGGGGAAAATTATTGAACAATTAAACCTGTAAAAATGTATAAAATGGGATTATTATGTTTTTTCTTCGTTACCTACCTACTGGTTACCATATTATACGAATATTTATTACATGAATGGAATACAGTATTTTTACCGAAACCAAAACGTGATAAATTATTTTAAATAATTTTTTCTTTGTAATAAAACTACATTCACTTAAAAGACGCGAAGATGCTTCTTCATAAAATGATGGTGTATGTTAAGATAATTGTATGCAATTGTAATATTTATCGCACGATAACGTGATATGCCTCTTAGTATTAAAATCTTGTAAACGCATTGTGTTATTTTCGTCGATTATAACAATTTTTAGATATTCGTGTTTCTTTTATATTTTAGATATTATTTTGGCTTAAAAAAATTAATTGGCTATACGTACTAAGGTGACTGAATACTTTTTAGATTAAAATGCTTCTTTATATTTTAGACAAAGTTATCCGAAAGAATTACTTAGATTGATCATTATTTTTTTTATATTATAAAAGCATACGAGTATATTATATTTGTAAAATAGTTTCTATTCAAATACTATAAAACTTCATTTGCAATAGTAATAGCAGTTTTGCCGGTTTTTAAGATCATCTTTAAACAAAATTTAAAAAGCTATTTTATTTTAGAAATATGCATATTAATTGCTAAAATATTGTATTAAGATAAAACAAAAAATAGATAGGTAGATAGGTAAACATCTCAACAAAGATGAAGAATATGGAAGTCTGGACATATACAAAGCTTCAAGTCGTAAGCTCTGTAAATGCCAAGACTTCCACTAAAGCGCCCTTGAGGAAGTACTTGTATAGGTCACAATAGACCTAATATGGTCGCAGTGACAAAAGGGATGCAAGATCCCTTGACCTAAAAAAAAAGTACTTGTATTTTACGAGAATGCCTCTACTAAATTATACAAATTTTGTATTTTTATTAGTTATAGTAGTTGGGAAAAGGATAATAGTAGTAAAAGCTTAAGCACTCGGGTTGCATCTCTGAACTCTTATATTCTTGAAGGGAAACTTCCTTGAGGGGAAATATGATTGAACATTAATTAAATAATTTAATATTATTCTTTATTATTCCTCGTCTATGTTGTGATGCCAATAAAAAATTAACACTAGTTTATAAGTTATTAAAAATTATCCTCTGATTACAATTGCTGGTAATATTCGTAGATGGTTATAAAGTTTAACCAACCAAAATAAATCTACGTTTATTTGACGTTGGAAGCAATTATTGTAAATTACATATCAGTGCTACTTCCATAACACGTGTCTGAGAATTAAAGACACTCGTGTAATCTTATCTCTATGTTTATTCTATGTACATAAGAGATTAAAATAATCACGATTTCCGCCAAAACGAATATCCTAAAAATGGAAGCTAATCTGCCATTTTATTCTGACCATGTTATGCAGAAACCATCCAATCCACAAATTGGCAACCTGAGATAATTGCATTTGAAAGTTTATCGAATTAAAAAAAAAGAATCAATATTTTAAATAGCAGAAGTAACCTTTTTTTAACATTACTAAAATGAAGCATTATTTACTGTGTGTCATATTTTTTTTATTACTTTGTCAATAAGGTCACAGTTCGGTATTTCATGGGCTGGATAGTTTCAACAACATTAAAAAACGATGAAAACGTAGAACCATCTTGCATGGCTTCGGCGAAATTGTTGTTTCTTCTTCTCGTTCAAAGTCGAACACATCCATACCACATGGATTTTTTTGCAATATGTTCAGGTATGTACATAATTTTAACGTACAAAATGGTGGAAGCTGTCAACTCAAATGGACGTTTCTACGTATTTTTTTAAAAGGATTTTTTTTGTGGGCTAGGAAAAAGTCCTCCTAAAATATTGTCTTCATCTTTTGGCTTGGGTATCAAAAATTGATGAAGTAGCATTCATGAAAAAGTGAAATTTTACGACTTGTGGGTTGGATGGTTTCTGCATAACATGGTCCATTTATAAGTATCATTCATGCACAAACTCTATTTAATTGCGACAGAAAAAAATCAATTAAATGTCTCTCTATAGCCTAAAGCTAACCCCAATTCGGCCACACTCGGTAAAGAATTAGCAATTATTTTAATCTATCGTTTTTAATTTACCGAATCAAATTTTCACAGTGGAAAAGGAGTTACTTCCAGCATACCTTCTTTGGTGTTCATTTCCATTTTAAATTTCCCTTTTCGTATCGAATATTGTACAACGCAAGAGTTTGGTATTTGGGGGGAAGCGATATGAGACCGGTTTCTTATGTAGGCATACTTGTATCATACAATACAGGGCTGGAATCAAAGCGGTACACAACGGTAAAACGTTTTCCGGTTGTTCAAATGCTAAAATATATTAAGTCCTCTCGTTTAAAAATAATTTATAGCAAATAGTAAAAAATGTTTTAAAAATAAATTTGACAGTGTACATTACATACAATTATTAATTTATGCAAAGAAAGCTCAATTCTAAAATATGTACAGTAACTTCCATCCCAGGGCATCCCAGGGCTTATGACCTTGGATTTGGCTGGATCAAGCGATCACTAAAGTAAGGTGATAAGTCATGTTCTCTAGATACATAGATAAAGCAGTGGAATATGTATTATGGGAAATGAAAGAGGAATAGTACTATAGGAGATGAAAAAGAAAATAGCAGGAAAATGGAGGGAGAATAGTGCGTACTGTTTAAGAGAAAATTCAGAATAGCAGTGATGGCTAGTGCAAAGTGCAAGTGAGATATTTTTTTAGTGGATAAATCCATTTTAATCTATAACGTCTTCGCAATGGCTAACGTTATCTTGCTAAAAGCCATGCATTTTTATCGCAGATTTCAGAACACGAAGTATGAAATCTAAGAAACAATTTGCTAATATTAGAAGCATAATAATAAGGAAATTTATTTTCTGTACCGGTTATTAAACGATATAAACCCTGACTATACGTACGTATAAATTCTTCGACTACGCATGTACGAGTGTATACATAGTTGGGCGTTGGGTGTGACTGACTGATTCCAGCAGGGCCGGTTTTCACTGTGCTTGTTGTGTATTCGGTTGGGATCAAAAGGACTCGGTAACTGGATGTGCATTTCTTACGTCACACTTTTGCATGAACTTACTAAATGTATTTTGATTACCGTAAACTTTAATGTGAAGCAACATGCCTTCACTATTCCATGATTGAAAACCACACTTATCTTTTTTTTGAACTCATACATATATCATAAATCTCATGACGCTTCATGTTTGAGTTCATGGCAGCATCTAAAGTTGGTTTAAGAAAGCTTTTATTTAGCCAATGCCCCTTTATTTAGATGTGTTCAAGATCCTAAACCGGATTATTTTTCATTCTGGTAGACGCCTGACAACATGATTTAAAAAAATATGCGGCTTATATGTTGACCAGTTATATTATTCACAAAATTTTGGGTGTGTCCAAATTCTTGTTCACAAATCTTAGTTTCTCTACTTTGGAGTTATTTTTACATTATTTTTTATTTATTTTAACTACATGTACAGAAAAAATGTACATTGGTGGGCTTATTGCTAAGAAACAAATTTTCCAACCAAACAAAACAGACTAGTAGGTAATTTTGGTATTTTTTTTTTAATTACCTAACTTCCAAGTGACTCTGAAATCTAGCTACGGCTTATGCAACACCGCTTATCATGACCCTATTCAGGCTTTAACTTTTTAAGTTTCATAGCCTTTGCCTACTCGTCAGTGGACTTACTCTTTATGTTTAAATTTACTATAATTTCATGTAATTCATGAGTGACAATTCTAGGCAAAAAAAATCGCAAGGTAATATTGGTCAAAACGTTTGAAACCTTATATAGCTGTTTGTTATCAGAGCGTAAATAGTTATTTAAAAAAAGTATAAATGACATCTCAACATAGATGACATCTATGTTGAGATTTCAGCATTAAAAAACTTCTATGTGGAGAAACTCAGATTTATGAACAAGAATATGGATAAACTCAAAATATCGTATCCCATCCCTATAAAGTAACTATCTAATTTGTATTGTAAGTTATTTTTTGCTTAAAAACATGCCGTTATTATTTATTCAGTTGTCTGCCTCCGTAGTGTAATGGTCAGCACGCTCGGCTACCGTTCTGGAGGTCCCGGGTTCGATTCCCAAGGGGGGTAAAATAAATATAAGTGATTTTTTCACTGTCATATTTATTCAATATTACCCTGGACTGGTAACTGAAGCGGAGGGCTGATCACTTTTCCTTTATGTGTAAATTATCAAGATAACACTGCGTTTATATGACGTAGTGCCCTATGCACCATTGGGGTGCGGATAAGGGTTTTATTTATATTATTATTAATGGCATTTACTTTGGCTTTTATTTAATTTTAAATATATCATATTTGTTCCGATATGATGTGCGCTTTATTTGCCAAGTAATAACCGAGCGAAATATGTGAACTTAACATTACTGCATGCCACTTTCTTGCAATAAATTGTAGACATTTCTCACGAGGAGGGTCCCACGCATTTGCGTGTTAAGGCCTTAAATCATATGTTATCCGATACGTTACTGAATCTATGGTGACGTATTTATTCTCATGCGGTGATATCTTTTGCAAGATATCAAGGTACATCGCACGATGAACTTTGAGATAAAAAAAATGGAAATCATAAAGCCTACACTAGAAAAAAAACCTATGTAAGTTTCACTTTCTATACTTATTCTATGCTGACAGTACTATGAGGAATTGGTTTAACTAACTAACTATTTTATTTATTATTTCATTATTTTAGTTATTCTACTTATATCAAGGGTATATTATTTATGTACATAAGACTAATTGGTGCCATGTCGGATTTGGGGTCATCGTAATAAGTTTCATTTGGCTTACGTAGTTTATCAATGATCGCCTTGGTAGTGTAGTAGTATAGCGTGTGTCTAACGCTCAGTAGATCGCGGGTTTGATTCTGAAGGAGCCAAAAGAAATATTAATGAATTTAACTAACTAACTAACTAACTAACCATCGCGCCGCTTCCCCGAAGGAGTAGGCAGAGAGAATAGAACGCCACAAACATTCTACGTCTTTGCAAACATTCTTCGCCTCTTCCACGTTCATGCATCTTCTCATACATACCCGCCGATTGTTACGACTCCTAACCTGACCACTTTCAAGTATTTGGCATACCTGATCGTGCCATCTTTTTCTCGGTCTTTTTTCCACTTTGGTTTATATCTATTTAAATAAAAATGTAAATGATAGATTCAAGATTTTGTACAAAATCTTGAATCTTAATGTTATCCACTGATTGCTTTTAAAATTTGACGCAACCTTGAATTCTTATACTTGCGTGTTTTCATATACCCTTACAGGTAAAAACAGTTTATATCCCAATGGCAGCGCTATCTGTTTAGTAAAACGGCAACACATGTGATACTTAACATTGGATATATTGTTTCTTGACAGTTGCTATAATATTATATGATCACAAGCATTGTCAAATTAAATGTATTAGAAATGTGTGTCATATTTTTCGTTCTTTTCCATTTAACCAGACTGATGCTTTATTGAAAAGATAGCTACACTTTGTATGGATAAAATAAGTTTGTCTTAGAAATAAATAAATATATTGTTTTGAAAATAAAAGACTTATTGAAAGGTAAGGAGTTAAAATGAAAACAAAAATAAAAAATGTATTGTAAAAAATATATAATTCCAATATATATTCCAAAAAATTGCATGCGGAAACACGTGTGGCTTCGCGAAACGTAGCCGGTCGCATACTGAATATAATTGAGAATACACCCTTAAAGAACTGCTGAAACAGAACCCACGAAACACGGTATACCATATAGTTAACATCTCGTCTACTGACTCGACCACGCCCGTCGTCTTTCCCGTATAATTTGAAAAAGAATGCAACGTTTTTATGATTTATAGCAATAAAGTGCAATTATAAAGGAGAAAATGAGGACATTCCATGACGAGGAAGTAGGTTTGCCACAAATTTTGTATTGAATAATACATAATTATTGTGTATAGCAAAATCTATGCCGAAATAAATTGCATAAATAAATCTTAATTTGCAATTGTTTACGTAATGCGTACGTTTATTGTTTTATAAAACCACGTTGATTTATACTGTTACGGACAAAAGTCACTTACTACTTAATTAATTTTAATGCATTTATCGAAATACTTATGTGTCTGTTATTTTTATGCGATTCCATACATGGACTTAATAAATAATAATAAAGAAATGTAATTCTAACTAATCAATTTATGTAATGAACTGAAGTAACTGTTAAAGTTAATGTTTCATGTATTTAAAAATAAAATCGTTTTCTTTGAAATGAGGAATTAAGATAATATTGATTTATTATATGAATTCTCGAAGTGTATTTGATTTATTTTCGTTTTATCGTAAATATTATAAGATATACTAAAGACTCTAAATAAATATGAACCAATGTTACCATCAATAGAAACATGTATTTTATTTATTGTTTCGGCATTAACTTTGTGGTAAGACATGTTACAATGATTAAAGAAAACACTTGTTTTTTACCACTTGAGTTTTATTATAGACTACATGTTTCAAAACATGAAGTCTAACCCCTTCCCCTTACTTTCCCCTCTCCTTATTTATAGAACAATTTTATATTTTATATTTTAGTTATTATACAGACCTGAATGATGGAAGTTTAACTTCTGAAACATGTAATCTATAATAAAACTAATGTGGTAAAAAACAAGTGTTTTCTTTAATCATTGTAATAGAAACATGAATGAATTTCGTTGTTGATGGATAAAAGTATTCTGGTTTATTTAATATGGCCACTTATATGAATCAAATTGGATTGAATAGTAGAGGTAGTTTCATGAATTAAAAAAATACACTTTGTTATAATAATCGTACTAGATATTTGAATAAAACGATTTGTATTTTGCAAGTGTTCAATGCTTTATTATGTCAATTTTGTACATCGCTGTGCAAAAATATTGGTTTTAGGTTAGATTATGAAGGTTTCTACCCCACAAATGGGTCGTCATATACATTTTTATAGAAACCTCTCCTTTTCTAGTTATTTAAATAACGAGTTTTTTAAGGAATTTTTTTGAACATAGATTTTTTTTAAGTACACCTTTATTGCTTTTATTTGATTGCATTTGTGCAGAGAATTACAAAAAAGCTAGTGAGGGAGCTTAAGTCAGTAATAAAATAAAAATTGTGCGTTGTTTCGTGATTCAGTACATTCACAGTTATTTATTATTCCCATTAATAAACGGTTTTTTAAGCTTAAATGTTATTATTCGGCCGGCACCTGCTGAACCCTGTATCTGCGCCTATCTGTAATTAACGGGACTATGTAATTGATTAATACATGTAAAAATTAATATCAAAAGCTTTTTACAGTAACGGTAAGTTATAATATTGCAACGCAATGGAAAGATGTTCTGTATGGTACCTTATTTAACCTATAGGTTAATAACATATAAAGCTGTACTAATCTTTTAATATATTATGAATAATCCACAATTTACGACGTACTTACGTAAATGTGTGACATATACATTATTCACGTGTGGTTTATTAATATTAAGACTTCAATTTGAATTTGCCGTATTACATTGTACGTAGAAAGGTGTGTTGAGATGGTTTGGACATGTGGAACGAGTTAGTGGAGAAAGAACGGTAAAACAAGTATATGAGTCAAATGTAGTTGGAAATGGGAGCATAAGAAGACCGAGAAAAATTGGCATGATGAAGTATTTCAGATACTTAGAAGATAGAGAATGTTCACAAAGACAGAGTTGTGGGGTGTTCTATTCTCTCTGCCTACCCCTGCGCGAAGTGGCATGATGGTTAGTTGGTTAGTTATTTATGTCATACGTACGCCAATCATATTTTTAATATATTGGATATTTGTATTGTTTTTCTTCATTGTCGATCGTGAAGAATGGTGAATGTTACACGTGTGTTAAGTGATCACTTTACCAGCTTATGACAGCCCATAAGCCCTGTAAATACCGAACTTCCATATTGTTCTTTATATATGTTGAGATGTCAAAACTATATTACTGATTTATTACAACTTAATTATAGCGTCGACCGGTTTCGAAGCGAACACCTTCTTCTTTGAGACTATTTTATATTGAACACTATCTATTTTATTACTAAATTGGCGATTAACACAGCTTGGGTAGTTATTGATTTTTAAACGATATATTTTACAAAATGGAAAATCACAATGATAGTGCTCAAATATTGGTCATGAAACAGTTTAAATTGATTTAAATATAAATTATTATTATTATTAAGAGATGATGATTGTGGAAAATAAACATATGAACGTACGTCCTTTATTATCATTTCGTATGGCAGTTTTTTTTTGTATAAATTGGACAGCTGGTATTGCCACATAAGTCGCATATAAAAGGAAAAGGAAGGGAATTCCACAAATATGATGCAATAAAAAAAGCAAGACGCTAGATTGTTTTGATAAAATTAACAAAATGAAAGGTAAAATTAAATTATGATGGACACTTTCATACTTTAAAAGTGAATAAAATGAAAGTATAGAAAAAACAAAATGACGTAATATTTTGCTAAGGAAAATAATGGTACATAATAGAACATCGTTAGTACAATATTACATTATATTCCAGCTGAATCATAACTCCATAATGCCCAGATATTAAAATCGAGGCAGTTAGGAGACGAAGCAGCTCTCTTTAAATTGAGATAATGCTGTTTGGAATGAGTGCCAGTTATCATTATGTCAACTGATTTACACGCATGAAAGTGAGTTGTAAAATTAAAGGTAAAATTAATTCATTTTGGCCGCAAGTAACAAAATAAGATACATTTTTTTAAAAAGGAATAACCCGCAAAGCGTCGTTTTTAGATGCTTGTCTGCAGGTAGGATAGTAAGGATAGGGAAAGTAAATGTGAAAAATACATCACAAACACCCAGACCAATTGAAAATAAATCTTTCTTGAATTAATTTTGCAATTGGCTGGAATCGAACCCGAATGCTTATAATATATGAATATAAGCGTAATATGAAGGAGAACTATAATTTGTCCGCCTCCGTAGTGTCAATGGTCAGCACGCTCAGCTTCCGCACTGGAGGTGTTGGATTCGATTCCCAGGGGTAGGGGGTTCAAATAAATATAAGTGATTTTTTCACTCTAATATTTATTCAATATTACCCTGGAAGGTACTTGAAGCGGAGGGCTTATCACCTTTCCTTCATGTGTTAACGATCAAGATAACACGCCGTTTATTTGATGCAGGGCCCTATACACCGTGGGGTGCGGATAAAGCTTTAAAACAACAGTACATATACATAATATAATATATTTTACTTACCAATTTCCGCCTTAGTACATGTCTATATTTACAAATTAATAGGAATATGTATATATACGTTGACTGATTAAAAACAGATAATATAGTGATAATGATCAACGATTGAACCTAATAAAGATGTTTTCAATTAGATGGCAAATAATGTAGTACTCGATCAATAAGTAAAAACGGAAAAACATGAATTACAACTAATTGCAGTATGAATGAACAAATAATTAAAACATTGCATATCAATGAAACTGCATATTAATAAAAACAAAGAAGGTAAAGGAAGTGGGATCAGATAAGGAGTTGAGGGGGGAGAGGTAGAGGAACCAAGGAAGAGAGATACGATGAACCGTTGGGATTCTAAAGATAGATATTAATGTTAGTGATGTTCATGATGTTAATTGATACGTTTTAATTTTCTAAAAAACATTAATGAAAATATACATTTTTTCGTTTTCAGTTTCAGGATTTGTTGATGATTTAAAACTGAATGATTTATTTCTCATTTAATTTTCATTTTCAAAGTTTAAAAATACACAACAATTTCTACGCAAAAATTAACGATAACAGCTGAACGAGCATTTTTTATAACAATTTTTTTATTCGCCGAATATTTTTTTACACATTCAATATATTTGCACCTACTCGCTATGTGTGGTGTAAAAATATTTCTAATTTTAGATCGCGCAAATTAATTATCTGTATTCTAGGTATCTATTGAAATATTACAAAATGATGCCGGATTACATATCGCTCACTCCTTTCAAGAACGTCATAAATCAAAAATCGTCAATTTTGAGTTATGCATGTTTTCAGAATGCCTAGAAAATGTACTATACCCCAGAAAAAGAATCATATTTTTAACTTAATATTTACCCGCTATAGGGCACAAAGTGTTGTTTTTGCATTTTGAAGAAAAGGTATTGTTTAATTATTTTTTTAAATAAATTAAAAAAATTTCCAATGGAGAAAAAACCTTCAGGTTTTACCTTAAAATATCTGTTGCTCAGAAAAAAGTTCAATAAGTGGCTTGATATTTATTTTTAATACATTGTGTTATATTTTTAAACTTTAAAAACGTTCTCCTGAAAAATCAAGTTTTTTGATTTATGACGTTCTTGAAAGGAGTGAGCGATATATTGTACGTATGGGCAGTATATGGTAAGAAGTTAGAGTTTATGTAATTCGGCTCTAAAGCTTTTGACCAGAAAGAATGCTACTGAACCACTTTAAGGTCAAACAACATTAGTTATTTCCAGTACCTACTCCAATAGTATTACGACTGCTTCACCTTATATGTATAATGTTTTGCGGTCGGTGAGAACTTTTTTGTTAGGACACGAAGCAAGTTTTAATTAAATATAAAAGTAATATTTCCTATTCTCATATGAGTGAGCATATATGTAATCGTGGCAACTTCAAATACGAATTATATGAAGTTTATTTTATTATGAAATCAAATTACAATAAAAATATACAGAACCCTTTATTGGAATGTAATTTGTCTCAGTCGCCACAGACTTTAATTCGGAAAACTATAAACTATTTCGGTATTTTTATTTTTTCTTCGATAAATAATGACAATGATATATTTATCATTATCATTATTGATTACAAATATAAAGTCGATATTAAATTAATGTGATTTTGGGTAGGCTTTCAAGGTTTTGAAGGTCACAGAGACATAGCGGTTCTGAACGCAGCGGCGTTGTTGATTATTTTTTTAATATTCAATGTTGATTATTTTTTATTATTATATTAGAATTAGTTACAGTGGAACCTCTCATAACGAGAATTACAGAGAAAGAGCAAGTCCCCTTTTCATGACCTTTTGTGAGTCACTATTTCCGCGGACTGGGAATGAGTAACCAAGAGGACCCTCACTTCTGCTTGGAAAAAACTTCGGTCAGAGAGTGTTGTTGAATGTGATTTTGAAATGGTACCTGTAGAGTCTACAGTTAACGAGATTGTGTCATTGGCCAATATCATAAATTCTTATACTGAAAGATGTGATGTAATTCAATATCATTACTTTATCATAAATTGAATAATATTATGTTTTTCAACATTAAAACTTTATTATCAGCTCGAAAGAAGTAAAGTGTCTAATATATTTTTATTATGTGAGTATATGGACAACGTTGTTTTGAATACCAACCTCAAAATGAATTAATTTAACGTAAATAAATTCTATTCATCCTCCACATTAATTACATTTCAACGGAAATTCACCGACTAGACGTGTATTCTTCCGATGTTTTCTACCAGCACGTGATGTTATTTTAACGATGATCCGTTTGAGTAGATTCCGGAGACGACATTGCAACAACAGGGAAACACAAATACAGCGAGAAGTGTTCATTACAGTCACTTGTCCATTAAATACTGCGCGGAGATCGTGAGCATTCCATGTCCATAGCGAGACAGAGTAGGTACTTGCAGTTGGCCGGTACCTACCTTGTACTTGTACCTGACTGCTGCTTGTGGAAACCGCGATGGCATTTGGCTGAGAGGTGACTCGGTTACGAATGCTACAGGAACTGTCAGGTGCACTTCTCTGAGGGCTGGCGAATGATATTAAATTATACTTTTAAAATATCACTACTACTACTTTATTATTTATTGATTTGGTATCAACTTTGTGGAATGACATGTGTATTATTGAAAATTAAACACTAAGTGTTAAATTTTCATACAAGTCAATTTCAATACAAGTCTTGTATTAGACCACTAATTGAGTTTTATTTCATGTCACACGACTAGTTTAAAAAAACAGATGTTTTTATCGTCAGTTGATCACAAAAACTAATGATAATGATAATTTTTGTGATCACCTATCGATGAAAATAGTCACGTGAAATGAAATAAAATTCAATTAGAGGTCTAATACGAGTGTTTAATTTTTAATAAACTACTACTACTACCATCAAATCGCTTTCCTGCAGAGTTGATATTGCTAATAGTAATACAATTGGATAATTTATAAAGCGCTTTCTTCCTCTTCTTTACGGATCGTCTCGAGTCCCCCCGACGTTGACTGTCACTTGTTTGAAAGTGTCCCTATTTTGGGCAGTCCAAAACAGCTCCGTACTCCTGTCCACTCGTGTATATTATGGAGCCAGAAGATCCTCCTTCTTTCGACACCTCTTCAACCCTTGATTTTACCCTTGACGATCAGTTGCAGTATATTTTTCTCTTCTGAGCACATGTCCCAAATATGACACTTTCCAGGCTTTAATATTCAATACTAGTTCCCCATCTGCGCCATTTTCGTGAAATACTGCCTCAAGGGTGTTTCACTGTGATTTAATACATGATTTAGTAAACAAATGCATTTTTAGTTATTTTATTTCTAAAGATCATTTCACTCGGACTATTTCTAATTACTGGTGGAAGAGCATTCCACTCCATCGCTCAAAAATTTGTTCAAACCTTGTATCTATTAAATGTATTTTAAAGTGTTCAGACCTTGTCACTATTAATTTCTGATTTAGATATTTTTTGCAAAAATATTTCTTTCTTAAAATACAAAAAAAATACTCAAACCTTGTGATTATAAATTTGTGACTAGGTATTTTTGCGAAATATTTCTTATTACAAAAAAAATGCTCAAATGTTTTAATTAGTAATATGTGATTCTGTATTTTTTGTAAAATATTTCTCGTACTACAAAAAAATGTTTGAACCTTGCTATTATTAATTTCTGACTAGTGAATTTTTGTAAAATATTTCTCATTACTACAAGAAATTTGCGAAGTATTCTGTTTATTTTTAATAGCACATTTAATATCAGTAGCATTTAAAATAATTGAGACAGTACATCGTATAAGATAAGTAGTTTTCTTTTTTAATATTTGTATCGAGTACATTACAATTACTCGAGTGAAGCAAGAAAAAAATGTTTCACATGAGTGAGTGACATTCAACCATTTAAATCATAATACAATCATTATATTAAATACAGCCCTATTTTATCATTTCATTAAACTGTGACGATACGTTTGAGTCTAAACTTAGAAAATATATTTAAAAACATACATTTGGAAAAACAATTTGTAATATCAATATATGATAATATAATAGGTATGCAGCTAGTAACATACATTTCATACGGAAAAGTAATACATACGTCATAACTGTTTTTAGGTCTTTTGATTAATACAATTTCAAAAAGTAAAGAACAGACCTTTAGACCAGGGTTTTTATAATAATGAAGATTTTAAAATAAAATCATACAATTTTAAGATTTATTGATACACACATATGTTTTTAATGTATGTATGTGTTTGATGTCTAGGTGCCTTCTCTGCCATACAGATAATAAAGCGCAGTAGGTAAGAGCATGTGATAACTCTTTTGGGGTGGTATTCAAATGTCTCTACAAACAAGTATCTAGAGATACTATGGATAGATCTTTTGTATTACAAAAACCCTTAATCGAAAGTTAATATTCAGTCAATACTTTTCTTTCTCAAATACCTAGAATATGGTTTAACTGCGCTTCAGGAGCTGTAGAAAAGCATCTACTTATATTTTTAAAGAAGCTAGATTTTTTTACAAATAATATCTACGAATCATGATAAAGAGAAACATATATATTTTTATCTTCGCTTAGTAATTTTTTTTAAATTGAAACTTAATGTTGTTTTTCCAAATATTTGACTGTTGGTCATATGCACCTGGGCATTTACATAGCACCTGGGAATTTATTACAAGGTTTTTTTAATTGGTGTTTTATTTGATTTATGTGCGTATTTTAAGAAAATATAACAAATAAAGTTTTTGACCTCATTGTTGAATAAACACTGTTCAGATGTGTCATTTATTTCATGAAATAATTAGTCCAATGTATAAATGTTTGTAAACATTTGTTTATAAGACGATAGTATACCTAATTTAGTTTTTGCGTTGTGGACACAAAAAAACAAAATATAAAGAATAATTTATGTATTTTTGTAAATAAGCTAATGCATTTTATCCAAACTTATTACATATGGTACATATGTAAGTAAAACTAATGTATTTTGTTTTGATATATTTTTTTAAAATACTTAGTATTGTAAGCATGTATATAACCATTCACCGATGAGCGGTAAAAAAATAAAATTGATTAACCACAAAGTAAATGCTTTAAATAATTAAATATAAAAAATATAAAAAATAAGTTTGATTTAGAAAAGGCTTACTACTCGTATTATCTGGAAAAAAGCAATTAAAATTTCGATCTGACATTATCCTCTTATTAAATGTAGACGCTATATATTTCTGTTCTCCAAAACTGTTTGACAATTTATTTTTAACCACAAAAAACGCAATTCTTAGATCAAAGTCAGTTTCCACATTTTTACGTATATGTAATACGTGTGTTGGACATTTTCAGACAGTAAATCGACATTTTTTCTCGTTTATATTGATCAGGTATCAGAGAAAGGTAAATAAATTACAATTTAACATAATTCAGCTGACAAACTGAAATTTTTAGAAGGAATGAAAGTTGAAAATTCAAAGTTTTCTAAATTTTTACTATTGTCGTTTCACGAATTAACTATCGAATTTGGTTGCGTTTATATCTGCTTTTTTCCACGTGGGTCCTAAGCTTCCCTAATTTACTAGACAAAATGATGATTTAAATGGATGGTGAGATGATATTTTCGTAATACTTGTCAACAGTGATTCACAGGAGTACTTATTTTATAAAATTGTTTGATGCCACTTTTTTAAACGTTTTTTTTAAAAACTGGTTTCGATTAGCACCTTTTCATCTTCAAGGATGAAGTGCTTATCCATTCCTGAAGATCATAAGGTGCCTGGCGAAACCAGTTGGAAAAAAGTACCAAAAATAAAGTGGCCAAAAAATGTTTGAGTTTTATTTATTAATAAAATGTGCTACAAAGTATCGGGAAAAACATTGAAGCTCTTATTTTAATTTATCGAAGAAAGTGGAGAACCCTAGATACTACCTTTTGCCTTACTAAAGTCACAGAAGTCGTGATATTCGAAAGGAATAGTTTATTTACGATTAGCCTTCGGTCACGACCCACTCTCTTCACTTCTAAATCAAATTCTACTCTGAATAGGTAGAGGCGTAGAAAATAGGTATTAGATATATAGATATTGACACTACTTGAGCGCCCTTTAACGAGCGCGAAAGTTTCCCTCGCCCACTAAACTTTATCACTTTCAATTAGGAATAGGTAATAGGATTCAGTAAACTTGAACAACATTTGTGTTGTTCAATAATGAAAAGTTTTTCGATAATTAAATAAATAACGCAACCGAAATATTAGCGGCCTTCTATGGTTCTAGAGAGAAAAGATAAAATGTCAATGATCAAACATGATAAGTTCGTAATGGAAAAATACATTTGAGGTCGAATACATAATTTTGATTCTGGATGTATTGTGAAATTAAAATTAATAAACTAAATTCTTTTATCTTAACGATTAAACAAATTGACAGGAATTAATGCGCTGTCAGAATTTGGAAACAAACCTAAAAAAATAACAAAAAAATATTAAGGAAATAGATAAGGGGGCATAATGTAAAAAAAAGGTTTGTAATAAATCAAGTGATAAATCTCGACATCTCAACATATGTAGATGAATACTTGTCATTTATAGGTAATCACTTTATTCACCTATTGACAACGACATACGCATGTGAATGAAGGTGTCAATTGAAGGATAAATACAACTTCTGAAATTTGAGTAGTGTGGTTGTCAATCATGGGTAAAATGGTAAATATTACATTTTAAAATACGTCAAATCTCCAAAATAACTGTATATTAATTAAAGTAAATATGTCAACATCACGATCAAAAAACTATTTTGGTATGAAACTACTACGTAATATACAATATTTTGAGATTCTCGTGTATTTTTTATCGATAAATTTATGACACAAAAACTCTATTGTTAATTTATTAATTTATTCTCGGTAGATGCTCATTAAAGTGTTATGTGAAATTCAAGAGTCCATTGGCTTTTACATCCTGTGATATCAGCATCCATGTATATAATGTGACATTACGTACTTCCTTCGTAAAATGACATTCAGGTGATCTACATAATAGTAGTGGCGTCGTCTTTTCTACATTGCTAAGGTCACAATATCCGGTATTTTTCAAGATTGCGTTTTCGCTCCAGGCTCCAGGAAGCCGACCAGATTCTTGCAAGTCAATCTCTTTTCCTCGACACCTAAATGGATACAATTTACTGCATTATACTCGTAAATACTTGAGATTTCACGTAATGATCACTGGCGACACACTGGTGTGAATAGATATCTGGTAGTAATCTTAATGGAAGAATTATTATAATTTTTTAATAATAATTATTTAGTTAATTTTGTTGAATAGAAGTATAAACAATGAGGTTTTGTAAGTTTTGTTTGTCGGTTTCAGGGCAGGATGCATGTTAAATTTTAATAATTTTTTCAGAACTTAAAAAAAATCGACATAAAATTACTTTATATCTTGTAACTTAATTCGATGAGTTTTGTATTAAACAGGTTCATTTTCAAGACTGACTAATATCTAACATTTTTAAAATTTCGTTATATATGAGGTAGTTTCGAGAAAGAGTTGTTTTTTTGCGAAATCGGTGGACGTTATAATTAATTTAAAATAAGATATATGGTGATTTTTTTTATGTTATAAAATAGAAAATCACAATGTTTCAAACATTTATTCATCATTTTTTGCTTTAACTTCAAGCAAGGCTAAAAACAAAATAAAAGTTTATTATAGCTTGACTAAGCTGTGGGTGAAATATTAAGGCATATTTTGTTTACATAAAAACACAGGATTTTAAGTAAATACGATGATACAATAATAAAATTTATAAAGAAAATAATAAGTGTGGAAAAATCATCTGGCAGGAAAAAAAACATCGAGAAATTAAGGAAAAAATACCGTAAACTTTTTACACATTTGAAATTCAGTGTAATTAATTATTAAAAGTGAATATTGAAAATATTTTATAAGAAAGTTAGCTCGTTAAAGGTGGTATTGGTAACACTGAGCTCCAGTGGTAATAAATGTGTCTTTTTTATTGACAAAAAATTAAATAATCAAATTCGCCAATATGCTTTTAGTCATCAAATAACTATCGTATCTTCTGCCGATCTGACACTATCCGATGGAAGTATGACATTTTCCTATCGATCAACAGGTAGCGTGTTCGAGTACTATAGCAAATACAATGATTGTATGAAGCATAAACCATTGAATGATTAGATTCCGCATTGTCCACACATAACACGCCAATTATTATAATATGTTTAGAACGTACTTGCACATAGGGATATGCAACCAACCCACCGCCTCCTCTGTAATCATGCTGAAAATACGTGTAATAATATAACAGGGAATGAGATTTCCCCAGTAAAACCTTTTATTATGTTTCATATATATTGTAGTAGACGAATGGAATATGAGAGAGACTTTGTGAGAGCTTTGTTTTCAATTTCACAAATCACAACTGCCAGTAATAACTTCCAGCATCCACTTTGGCATGAATTATAAATTTTGCTCACAATGCAACTATTGTTGTAAAATATTTGCTCGAGTAAAATGCGCTTGCACGTAAATGGTCATGAATTACACGATAAAATAATGCCGCGCCGACTTTTCCTTTAAAAAGTGTCCCATAATAGAGGAAACGTGGTGAGAACTCGAGCTTCCGGAAACATACAGAGATCCGGTAACCAAAATCCGGTTTGTAAATTATTTTTCTAAAAAAAACAACACAAAATATTCAATATTCTTAGTATTGTAACTTAAATTACTTTTAGTCTTCTTTTTTACTTCTCTTTAACTTTGGGTTAAATTATAACTATAAGGGTTTAGATCTAGATCACGAAATCTTTTGGAACAAAAAAATGGACTTTCCGGTTAGTTTTTTTTTGCTGTTGATTGATTAAAATATAAAAATCAAACACTTAGATAGTACTATTTATAAAAATCATTAATGTAAACACTTGTTGTTTGAAAATTGCAGACATTCTCACCAACAGGTGAAAATACTAACTGTTTTTTGCTAGTTTGCATTTTCACCTGATAATGAGAGCAACTGTAGTTCTCGAAACAAGTAATTTTTACATTAATAAACAAAAAAGTGGCCTTACACAAAGTATCTTATTGTTATATGTAAAGATTTTTCAAAGTTGTTTTATCTCTTTTTTATCACAACACGAAACCGAACATGTAATATTCTACTGCGAGCATATTTTTCATTACTTAGTTAACTTTTTTATTCCTTTCAAAGGTACCTAACAAAGCAATTATAACTTTCTACGGGAACATGAAATGGTTCACAAATCTCGTGTAGAACCTATTAACAGATTTATCGAATAGCGATTAGAGATGTACTAGTAGAAGTAGGTACTTTGAATGAACGGATGGAAATCGTTATCACAAGTGGTCATTATTATTTAAATTAATCTTTGAATTCACCTTCTCCGATCGTCAATGAATCTTCATAAACCTACACGTAAAAGTATTGTATGCAAATTAACTTTCGAATGCGTATGTAGCGATTTTTTCTCACACTTTATTGACAAATCATTTAATAAACCCAGAAAGTTACAAATTCTTCGTTATAAGTAAAGGTAGTTAGTCATTAAGCTACGGATTTATAATTCAATTGTATCTACGTAGTCCATGAAGTAGCATTTTACGAAAAGGGCACTATAGAAATGATTCAAAATTATTTATCATTGTTATTCATAACAGTAATAATTATATTATTTTTTGACATCTCATCAAAGATGAAGAAGAATATGGAAGTCTGGGCATTTACGGGGCTTACGACCGTCATAGGCTGGTTTAAGTGATCACTTTACACACGTGTAACATTCACCAATTCTACCCATTATTGACAACCACACTACTCAAATTCTTGGAAGTTCTATATATATGAACCAATTTAGAAACCTTGTTCATGAATCACTAGAACTTCACTAGAGACATCTATTGGTGAGATGTAAAGAAGCTTTTTTATTAAGCAGAAACTCTTATATTAGTATGTGAGATCCGAATCCTGGATTATAATCACACACATGAGAAACGCCAGAAAATACCATTTTCATTTTTATTATTAAGCTTATAATTTGACCAGATAATTTATTTACAACATTTTGAGTGTGTATGTTACATTTTGTGTGTGAATGTTACACGTGTGTAAAGTGATCACTTAAACCAGCCTATGACGGTCGTAAGCCCCGTAAATGCCCAGACTTCCATATTCTTCTTCATCTTTGATGAGATGTCAAAAAATAATATGAAAATAACTCCTGTAATTGGAGATAATCCAGATTTTGTGAACAAGTATTTGGACACACTCAAAATGTTGTAAATAAATTATCTGGTCAAATTATAAGCTTAATAATAAAAATGAAAATGGTATTTTCTGGCGTTTCTCATGTGTGTGATTATAATCCAGGATTCGGATCTCACATACTAATATAAGAGTTTCTGCTTAATAAAAAAGCTTCTTTACATCTCACCAATAGATGTCTCTAGTGAAGTTCTAGTGATTCATGAACAAGGTTTCTAAATTGGTTCATATATATAGAACTTCCAAGAATTTGAGTAGTGTGGTTGTCAATAATGGGTAGAATTGGTGAATGTTACACGTGTGTAAAGTGATCACTTAAACCAGCCTATGACGGTCGTAAGCCCCGTAAATGCCCAGACTTCCATATTCTTCTTCATCTTTGATGAGATGTCAAAAAATAATATGAAAATAACTCCTGTAATTGGAGATAATCCAGATTTTGTGAACAAGTATTTGGACACACTCAAAATGTTGTAAGTAATAATTATAATTTAAAATAATTCATTTCAGTGTGTCCAAATACTTAGGTCCTAGGACACAGCTAAAATATTATGAATGAAATAACTGGTTTAATTATAAGCTTCATAAAAAATTAAAATCAAGTTTTCAGACGTATCCTTGGGAAAGGACTATCCTTGGAAAAATAATTCGGGGAGTATCTTGCATACATATAAAACAAGGGTCTCTGCTAAATAAAGAGCTTATTCAAATCAACCATCGATGCTGCAAGGTTCTCAATTCTCACATCGCTTCGCGTGTGAGTTCGTGGCAGTATCTTTAGTTGATTATTGTAAGCTTTTATTTGGCAGAGATCCTTTTATTTCACTTGTATTAGGTTTTAAAATTAGGTGAAAATAAATTAAAACTTATGTAAATAAATTGTATAGCAGATAAATACGGAAGTAATAAATTTTCGCGACAGATTGTCAGCTAGGGAGAGAGAGAGAGAAAGAGGGTTAATAAACTGCTTTCAATTTTGTCCCATTATGAATCGAAGTTCAGATAATCGTGTCAGCAGCCAGCAGTGGTGTAACTCGCTTTCATTTTATATAATTAAATTATGCAAATCCACCGAGATTGTAATAATATCCGTGCATTACGGATCACTTAAGTCCTCTGTAACGGATATGGAAGGTGCATTGTCTCGACCTTCGGAAATAATTATAATCATTATTGGTAAATGTCGTATAACTGAAGGTGCAAAGAGACTGTATGTAGATACTTGTCAAATCAAGCTACAACTGTATAATGATCACTTGTTCTAGGAAGAGGAGCTATATATAATCTATTCTATATGAGATCAAGTTAAGGACACAACTCTAAAACTGAGATCACAAACGGTATTTGAAAATGATGCGAATTCATTGATAGTAGTATTTGCCGAGTAAAACTTAAATTAAAATATAAATTTTCGGATCTTAAATTTCCGTCTTTACAGTAACTTTATATATCGTAGTCATACAGGAGAAAGTGATCAAGTGCATTGTTTAACAAAAACGTGATCATTGACTATTTGCTATCTTGCTAGCTTAATATTGCCCTGAAAAAATCCCAAAGGATTTTAAACTTGGAAGTATAATATATTGACTTAGTAAAAATGACTAACTGCATTGATGTTTATTTTCTTGCCAAGCAAAAGTGACTTAAATGGCCCTCCTGAACATTTTACGTTTTGGTAGTTGGTCACTTTCTCCTGTACGACTACGATATGTTCATACTTTTTTGCCATTAAAAAAATACGAAACCATTTTTCATGATTTTTGTTAAAACCTTAAGATGGAATCTAATTCCTTCCTTATTCAGTGTAGAATAGGCCTTGAAATAGAGGTGGAAAATTTAATAAACTGTTTTTTTAATGTTTTTTTTTTAATTTATTAAAAATACATAAGTATATGGTAAATTCGGGATATTTTTAGCTGCAGAATTAATTAACCCTGAATCCTACCCTGTTGAAATTAAACTGCAATACAAAATGAAATGACAAAACAAAACGAAGAAAAAAAACCGTCAGATTATAATGAATGTCGCATTCTATTTATTTCATTGGTAATGAGGCGAACAGCGATGACGGAGTCGCTAACTGAGATAATGATGATTGTAATGAATGTATATTTTTTAACACAGAAAAACACTACGCATATTCACACGCTTAGCTCTCTCGTCACACGGGTCGATACTTCATATTAAGCAATTTTCCTATTTTTCCTAAGACACCTCATTAAGTGCCTGCGATAATTAATTATTTTGTAGTGAAAAAATTGTAATGCAATAGATAATCATTGAAACTGGAAAATTATTTTCCTATTTACTGTTTCGATTTTTTATAATGTTTATTCGGGAAACGCACCATAAAATTCAATCAAAATTTCCACATTTATCGGTATGTTTCTACATTTATTAATCGAAATTGGTCAACGATGAATGTGGATAGTTTGATCAACTCGACATTATCAGTCGACATTGATATCGTGGTGTGTCCTTGGTTTTGTACAATCGTCTCTGACATGATCTTTGACATGAGCTTTGATATTTCCCCTTTCTCCTTACCCCTTTTCTTCCCACCTGTCCAATATTGATAGGAGCTACAACATTCATCAATATTGGCATCGCCATAACTATTGTCGTCAGACTATAGAATGACATTGCGGGATGCGTTTTAAAGAATTTCCATTTGATAAATTAAATCGTTAAACACGATTCTACAAAATAGGTACAAGCATTTACCTGGCAATCATCACTTCCACGTTATTCCCTTTTTAAGTTTCCAACTTCAACTTCTTCGTCAAAATATTATGAGAAGGAAAGATTTGTACAAAATACATTATATTTTTAAGGATCTTTTGTGCAGTGAATATTTCTGAATATTTACAGACTTTAAATTAACATTAATACTCCTGATACTAATGTAATGTTTTATTTTGATTCGGCAGTCACTTCGTGGTAATATATAACCAATTTTTATTTAAATTTTACTTGGTAAACAACACTATTCCTTACAATCTATTATGCCATGATATTTCGATGCATTCAGCATCATTATTCATTCGGTTATACATTCAGCATTATTATATTTACGGTATTTAATGATGATGCTGAATGCATTGAAACACGTGACACAATAGATTTTAAGAAATCGTGGTAACGTACCGAGTGAAATTTAAATAAAAAATGTAATATTTATGTTCTACATAATGTATAAAATTATATCATAATAAATAATTAACATTAAATCTTAAAATGTAGAGACGAGCGAAAAGTTGGTAACGTACGAATTAATAAATAATAAATTATTTCGAGAAATAAAAATACTTTGTATTCTGATCCACTCACATTTTTATTTTTCCAACTAGTTTCGGCAACAACCTGTTGCCCTCTTCAGGGTTACATTTATAACTAAATATATATATAAAAATAAACAGTGAACAAGTAGTTGGGTTTCAAAAGGGTAGGGGTGGGGGTAATGGTGTTTTAAGGAGGGGTGAGAGCAAGGAAGGGGATAACTCTGTTTAGGTTGGGTTTGATTTTATGGGAAAAATGTTAAAAATGGGACTTTGGCTAATGTTAATTTGGTTATTAATTATATTTAATTTTTGTTTAACCGCTTTTTTTATTTCTAACACCTCTAAATTATTAATTTGGCTAGTTCTGTTATTATAATGCAAAATTTTTATCCCATCTTCAAAATTGAACGAATGATTATTAGATAAGATGTGGTCCGCAAATTCTGAAAAATTATTATTATTAAGACATCTCATGTGTTCCTTAATTCTAATATTAAATGAACGCGATGTTTTTCCAATATAAAATGCATTACAATCATGGCAAGTTAATTTGTAAACCCCCGATTTATTTAATTTATTTGTTACGTCTTTTACATTTTTAATAAAATTTCCTAAATTGTTGTTTGTGTAAAAAGCAGGTTTTATGTCATTAGGTAAGTCTTTTAGAATTTGATTGCTAAAGTTATTAATAAACAAAAATCTCCTCCATCGTCTATTGTCATTTAAATCTATGTTGCTTGAATAAAGATGTTTATTATTAAATTTTAATTTTTGTTTTTTGTTCAAAATATTGTCGATTATATTTGGGTTATATCCATTATTAGATGCAATAGTTTTTATTGTGTTAAGTTCTATTAGAAAATTATTTTTTGACATGGGAATATTTACTAAACGGTGAATCATAGAATGGAATGCGGAGTGTTTATGTGAGATTGGATGGTTGGAAGAATTATGAATTATTATATCAGTGTACGTAGGTTTGCGGTATATTTTATATTCGATTTTGTTTTTATTTAATGTTAAATTTAAATCAAGAAAGTTTAAAGAATGATTTTGTTCTATTTCTACGGTGAATTGGATTTTCGGATGAAAGGAATTTAGGAGGTTGAGGAACAATTTGAGTTGGCGATCGCTTCCAGTAAATGCGCATATCACATCATCAACATATCGTTTCCAAAAAACTACGTGTTTTAATAACAATGATTTACTATTAAATAATTTTGTTTCCAAGTCATTTACAAATATGTCTGCTATTAATGGACTAGTTGGCATTCCCATAGGTAGCCCTTCTTTTTGTTTATATACAATATTGTTGTATCTAAAATAGCTTTGATCTAAACAAATGCAAATTGATTTATACAGATCTTTTTTAAATTCTCCTGTGGAATTTGAATTATCTATCAAATTTTTAATAATGACTTTACTATCTTTAATCGGAACATTAGTGAATAAGTTTTTTTATATCAAATGACACTAACTTAGTGTTGTTTGGAAACGTATGTTCATTAAGTGAGTCGACCAATTGTTGGGAATTTTTAATTGTATATCCCGGTACAAATATATTTGAATTGTTTATAAAAGATGAAACATGTGCACTTAATTTAAAAGATGGAGAATTACAGCTGGAAACCACCGGTCTTATGGGATTTCCTACTTTATGTATCTTTAATAATCCATATAATTTAGGGCACTCAGGGTTCATTAGCACTAATGGATTTTTAACACAATCCCATAAATCACTTGTACTATATTTTAATAATTGTTTTACATTTTCTTGGAATTTGTTCGTCGGGTCCTTAGTTAAAACTTCGAAATTATCGTCTTGAAGAAATTCTTTGATTTTACTGTCGTATTCCGATTTATTCATAATTACTACAGTATTACCCTTATCAGCACGTGTAATTACGTGCACGTGTAATTACGATACAGTATTACCCTTATCAGCACTAATAAATAATAACATTAATTAATTGTGTTAGTTGAACTCTCTTGAAAGTTAGCTTTCATCATTACCGCTTTTTGTTTGATTATTTTTCTAATATTTTCTCTGTGGTTATTTTAAACTTATATTATATGCACGTTTTTTGCGCTTGTACAATTTACCTCAATCATAAACAAGTTAGAGCCGGTGTTATTTCACATACACACATAAACATGATATCAGTTCCAGCAAAAAATCTTGCTGCTAGCTGTGTGCTCAACACGGTAGCTTAAATCAGAGTTGTTTAAATATTTTACGGAAATACCCGATAGCTTAATTAATTTCTTGTACTGTAATAAATATAAATTTAAGTATTATTTACTGAAAAATTGTGATTGAACGATGAAAATAGTATTATTCGTAACGAAATATATATTCTTATTTTCCTATAAAATTTAATTAATTCGCTTTTGGATCTAACTTATAAAATTCTCATGTTACAATAATTCTATCCTTTATTATACGTTTTTGGATATACAAACTTGTATTTTTAATTATTATTTGTCACGAGATGTTTTATTATTACATATTTGCCCGGCCTCTTTTTTTTTAAAGCTTAATCTGGTTAAATGGATAAGAAAGTATAAAGAAAGCTTATATTTGTTTGAAAAACAATGAACATATTAAAAAAAATCTTTATAAAAACATCAATGTAATTGAAAACAATAAAAAAGTGACCATCTGTCATAAAACGACCTGTCCACCATGAGCAATTTTTAGTATTGCTTGTGTTGCTATTGCGTTCAACAGATCCATCACGGTAAAATTTGTTTTTATGAGAAAAAATAATCCGTCGATGGCTTTAAAACTTTCAAAGCAATAGGCAAATTACTCAAGGAGATTCAAGATTACTAATATTTGTTATTATTTGTTAGTATTTGTTTATATTTCGACTTATTTCTTTGGTTTTTTGCCCTGTTGTAAAATTATGGAACATATCTTCGTATGTTTTGTGTGAGATTTCAGATGTGAGGTTTTTACCACCAATAATCAAATCATTTGCGTAGCGTAGCATATTATTTCTGTATGCTGGCGTTGATTAAACGCACGTCAGTATTGATTAATTCTTGCGGTTTCCTAGCGTTAGTAAACTAACCTTACATTGTTGGCGGCGACTGCACAGACACTCCATAATTGATTTTGCGTTTTTAAACGCATGCATTCAACATTGATTTTATTATGCGGTGCGTTTATTTGATTTCCAGGGAGTGCGCACATACACTTAGCCGCACATTATCATCTTATAATTTCTTCTCCTATATTCTCTTCATGTTTGTAAATGTCTCTCATGATATGTAAAATGAAACGAATCTAGGAAATGTATTTAGGAAATACGGTGAAGTACTGCCTGTGTTTTTACCGAGAACTCAATTTCTTTTGTATGTTTTTGCTAAACACATGAAGTATCATTATCATAAAATGTTAAGTGGAAGAATTATTCAATATTTTCCTCACGCACTTATTGCCACATTACAATACTCCTGTTCACTCAATCGGAAATACCAAAACAGAGGCAGCGAAATGTTTCATTATTATAGTAACAGCTTGAATATAAAACTTCGAAAAACACGAGAAAAACTGAACTTGGTATTTGCAATGCACTACCAAAAAATTACATTGACTTAAAATGGCTTAAAATTGAAGTACAGTATTTTTTCACGTACATTCTGAAATAAAACTAAAAAACTAACCATCACGCCGCTTCTCCGCAGGAGTAAGCACATACAACAATAGAGCGCCACACCAATGTGTCTTTGCGATTAATCTTCGCCTCTTCCACATTCATGCATCTCCTCATGCATACCCGCCGATTATTCCGACTTCTGATCTGACCACTTTCATGTTTTTGAAATACTTGATCATGCCAACTTTTCCTCGGTCTTAATCTGCCTCTATTACATTTTTTAAATTTGTTTTACTATTCTTTCTTCACTTCTTCGATTCATATGGCCAAACCATCTCAGCACACCTTTCGTAATAAATAACAGTATACTAAAAATAAAAATAAAGTTCAATGAAGGATATAAACATAACGTATACATAAATGTAAGCATGCATACGTTCATATGTGTAATGTGTATATATATATTATACATATATGTTATTTACACATACATGCTTTACTCGTGCCGATCAATTATGTGTGTTATTTTTATTTTCATAGATGTCGTGGAGAAGCTATGATATAATATGTTTAGATTAATTGCACATAACGTTGTAAATTAATGTGTGTCGACTGCATAAGATTGCTAGAATATATTGGGTTGCATAATATTGCGCTGCAAAATTGATTCATTTAGTATCTATTTTCACTGAGAATCTTCCACCTTTTATGCAATCGAATATCCGTACAGTAAAACCTCGATATAACGGACTAATTGAGGGGAGGAGGTGTCCGTTAAAGCCGAAAGTCTGTAATATAGAAATAGGTTTATAATAAACCAATAAAACTAAAAATTGAAAATATGAACGATTATTTAGACATATAATAAATAAACAATACAAAACACAAACGAAATTTTATTTATTGTCTACTATTGCTATTTTTGCACCGAATATGCACGATATGCACCGAAAGCAAGCCCGTCGAAAACGCGCTTGATTTCGGTGATCCTGCTTTGAAAAATTAATCAAGTTTTTTTTACACTTTTGAATTAGCTTTTTTATATTTAACTATTAAGTTACGAAAATAAGTATAGTAAAGTTGAACTTCATTATCTGTCGAATAGTCAGTAAATATTGGGAGATGGTGAGATGCGATCTTACCACTGATAACTTAATTTTTGGTAGAGATGTTGTTGCTCCGGCTAGATGCAGTCTACAATCAGGATGGTATTATGTCAAATTCTAGTGCTAGACGTATGCCGTGATTAACATGACCGTTTTTTTACATGCGGCGACAATTGAATATTAGCGTGTATAGTGTATAATATTAACAGGAAGTTATTTAAATTTATTTTTGCATTTGACCGGATTCTTGTGCGAAGTCCGTTAAATATAGGTCTGTTATATCGAGGTTTTACTGTACTAGTAAAATGCATTTCTATAATGATTGATGATACCAAGCTTGAGAGTCTTGTGCAATGTTGGGAGATTTTGAATGTGAACCGTTTCGTAATGCTGTGCTTGTCTGGTTAATCTTTAGCTTTGACATTAAATAATTTATTATCTGTTCATGTGTAGCATGCCGCATGGGTTATGTAGGTGGCGCGCAGTAGTGTCCAATAGTTAGTTCCGGATCGTTTAGCGAAGGATAATTACATTTTCTGACCGACAAATGATTGTGGCGATTTCTTTTCCTGTAATAAACATATCAAATGTATCTTAACGTACTACTCTACCTTCAATCTTTTTTTGAGAAAAGGATTGAATACCAATAAGCCAAATAAATCAATTTACTTGGAACAGGTATTGTGTGATATTTTCTTCATTGGAACTAGTATATAACATTTTTTTTTGACTATTCACAATATGTTGAGAATGTCTAATTTTTTTCCCAAAATTATGAATTTGCTCAACTAAGGGTTTGTATGATGTATGATTTACAGTTATATGATATATAATAATTCCTAAGTAGAAAAAATCCCGAATATGTGAACCCAAAAATTGACACGTAAATAATGTGAATAAAAACACTAGTCTAAATATATTTGTTTAAATTAATATTTTCCGGCATCTCCTAGTATGTAAAATAATTCGATAAGGAATCTTTTGTACATTTTATGTTAAAAAAATCAACCATAGATGTCATCAACACGTAGTTGATATTTTCAATTGGAGCATAAATACGAATGATTTTTTTTTCTTCATATTTAACATGTTAAGATATCCATAGGAAATGGTATTTAAAAATTAAAAATATAAAAATTAGGCTTGGAGAACCACAGGTTTTTTTATTCATTCAAAGGTCGAGGATCAGAATCCTTCACGCGCGAGGTGAAGAAGGTTGTCACGTCTTAAAACGGACGGTGACAAAATCCTGCGAGTGGGTAGAGCCAAAATTGCAGTTTTTCTATTGTTTTTCATTAAGTCAGAGATTATACTAATCAGACGATGTAAAAATCCTGTAATTTTGAATGTTTTATTTAAATACTTAATATTTAACTTGTATACGCTAACTCTTTTTGTTTATGAATGGAAACACGACACGTTGTTTTGAGAATATCTATGGTTCTCGAAACTAGTCATGTTTACTTTTATATTTTTTACAAAAATGTTAGTAATATTAGCATATCACCATTCACCGGTGAGTGGTTATATACTAATATTACTAATTTTTGTAAAAAAAATTAATAGTAAAAATGACTAACCATAATGTAAATGCTTTAAATATTAATAATATTGAGAATATAAGTCATGTTTACTTTAATTTACTCAAAGAGTGAACTTTAAAAGTGAACAAGTGCTTTATGCCAAATCATTATATGATACACCAGGGTTAGTATCGCGACTCCATTGTATACTGGCAGTTGAGCTTTCGCTATTAGGCTTTTATTTGCTATAACTGATTTCAGTGCACCGTTCATTCTGTTCCCAGCATTCACTCTCCTTTCAACATCGTTATCAATCTTCCATCCCCAGAACTCAGTAACAAAACGAGAAAACGGCCAGTTGAACGAATTTCTCATATATCGGAGTAAAAGTACAGTAAAATTACATTTCCTAGGTTATTTGATATGCTGACCATTCGGTCTGGAGAAATTGACTACATTGTTCTCTCAGCGCAATATATTTGAAAATTATATCGCCAATCTATCATTTTAAAGAACTTGTTCCTATAATGATACCGCGCGGTGGGAATACGTCTGAAATTGCGATTTCCACAAATGCATGTCACGTAAACGATATCAGTGTAAATAAACTGAAATGGCAAGATCACGAATTGAATATATTTTACCTTTATATAAACCCGTCATCTCAAGACATGCACTTTTATACGTACACTATTAATTATAACATTATAATGACAAAAAATGAATAGAGCAGTACATGCTCGAATTAATATTAAATACATACATTATTCTTTTGACATCTCAACATAGATGAAGTAGAATATGGAAGTCTGGGTGTTTAGAGGGCTTACGACCGTCATAGGCTTGGTTAAGCGATCACTTTACACACGTGTAACATTCACCAATTCTATCCGTGATTGACAACTACACTAATCAAATTCTTGAAACTTCTATATATCAATATATAGTTTGATAAATATCAAACTCGCAATATTCTTCTTTATCTTTGTTGAGATGTCAAACAAAATATGTAAAAAATAACTCCTAATTGGAGATAATCCAGATTTGCGTATTTGGGCGCACTCAAAATGTTGTACATACATACATGTCTGCAGTGGCGTGCACAGATAATCAATTGAGGTAGGTATGCTACTTTCAAAGGTAGGCAGTAGAGGTAGGTAGTAAGGTAAGCTAGGTACTAATTAGTAAGGTAGGGTAGGTACTTGGTGCGTTTTTATATGTTACGCGGGTAAGTTAGGATATGCATCGCTTTTTCGCCTATATGGAATCCACGCCCCTGCATGTCTGTACATTTATCTATATTTTACAAAGACATACTAAGTAGGTAGATTAACATAACTTTAGATTGTAACATATCGCTCACTCCTTTCAAGAACGTCACAAATCAAAAAACTTGATTTTTCAGGAGAACGTTTTTAAAGTTTAAAAATATAATACAATGTATTGAAAATAAATATCAAGCCACTTTTTGAACTTTTTACTGTGCAACAGATCTTTTTAGGTAAAACCTGAAGGTTTTTTCTGCATTTGAAAAATATTTAGTATATTTAAAAAATAATTAAACAATACCTTTTCTTCAAAATGCAAAAATAACATTTTCTGCCCTGTAGTGGGTAAATATTAAGTTAAAAATATGCCTCTTTTGCTGGGATATAGTACATTTTCTGGACATTCCGAAAACATGCACAACTGAAAATCGTCGATTTTTGATTTATGACGTTCTTGTAAGGAGTGAGCGATATGTTAAGTTCTGTAGTAAATTATCCTTTTCTCACGCCACGCGCTTTATTTTCCAGTCCAACTTTTTATTCTCGGGTATTGTGAACACTTAACACAACATCCATCATCCATTCAGGAGTGTTTCATTCAGTTTGCACGTCAGCGCTTCTGCGTTCCCCGCGGGCCTCGTCGTGACAAGCGGTGATTATGTACACCCCTCGACTATCTGATTTCTTCGCTCGTCTAGACTAAGTTTAGACTTTAGAGTGACAAGATTTAAACTGATTCTACGTGAGACAGACTACATATCAAATCATTACAACAATATGAATATGTATTAAAGGTGAGACGAAGTATCTATCAACTTGAAATTCACACTGGTGTTGCCATATCTCAAAACATGCCATATACGTACCAGTAGCAACCTACGTACTGGACTGCTTAAGGAAAACTCCCTCAGACACATGGAACAGATCAATATCCAATGAGATATTGTTCAACATAGCGGTGGCTCTTACTACAGGCATAACCATCGGCAGGTTGGTCCTGTGTATAGGAATGTGAAACAATCTGTGCCGACGCTGTCTTCGGGAACATACAGACCAATGCTCCAATATGCTTTAAGATGTATATATGCACTGCTGTTGAATTCTTTAATTCCTGAATTTCAGTTTGTGAATTCGATCGTTTAAAGTCAATCATGCCAATCAGTGCAGAAATTCAGCTCCTAATATATTTGACAATTTGCCTTAAATAACGTAAGCTGGAAAGAAATATTAATCCAAAATTAGTAAGAAATATATAACAAATCGGGTAAACGAAAAAGTAATTGTTGCTCATTAGTCACATCTCTAATGACTGGACACTTTTAACGTGTTCTGTGTACTGTCCGGCGGGCGTGGTCAGTCATTATCAACAATCCACGCAAATAATTCACTTTCTTATTTGGTCAACCAACTCCTTGTACAGATAAACCGCATCGACATGTGAAATCACGTCTGTACGCATTTTTCCTCTTCAGCAGTCACGATCGAGCGCGGATTGTAAATATTTTGATTAATCGGATACGATTAAGCGATTTATATAATCGCAAATGTTAACAGCAACCCGGTCTCTGCGGACAATGCTTTCTCTGGGCCGCGGGCTTCTTGGTACAACGCCCCTCGAGAACTATAAAAAACTAAAAGTAGTTCGTTAACATCTGTGCAGATTGGAGATACACGTTATAAGCTAATGTTCTCTTAACTCTGCACGAACAAAATTCTATCAAGGATTGATAGTATAAGTTATATGTTACATCTTGTGATCTAGTGAAAGTAATATTTTTTTGTTGTTTTTGATCTTATGGCGTAATTGATAATTTATGCAAATCCGATTCACCGCTTTAATTAACTCGATGCTCTCTTAAGATAAATTGTCGTCTTACTATGTTAGTATAACAATCAATATAAATTATAATATATCGTTCATTAGGTTGATTTTTTAGTAATATTGTTATAAGAATATAGTACATAGGAATATGCATTATTATTATGTATGAATGCATCTCGTATGTGTAAGAATAACCCACTAACCCTTTTAGGTATTAAGACTAATATGAAAATTATAAATACGCGGCAGTATCTATTTTTGATTTGAGAAAGCTTTTTAAAGCAGATATCCTTATTTTAAATGTATACAAGATCCCTACGTAATTATTTTACGCACTGGGAGACGCCTGAGCACATTATTATCACTTACTAAAATAAACTAAAAATTAAAGTTTTATTAAATTAATTTAAAAAAAAACAATCAGAGCTATAAATTAAGGACCAAAGTCTATAGTATGTTGAAGCCTTCAAATAATTGATTAATGAATTAATTTTGCAGTATCTATCCATTTTTTTATTTTTTTTTAGGTTTTACCAATATTTCTTAAAATCAGTGTTTATACGAAATCGGTGTTTGAAAATGACCCGGAATTATACAAACACATGTCATATTAGATTTTTAGAAATAGTGGTATTTACCAAGTAAATAATAAATTAAACAATCAAATTATTATCCTATCTATGATCTATTTCATTTCATAAATTCACCTGCTTGGTCCATTAAGACCATATCTAAATGGCTGGCAGCGTAAAGATACTTATTATTTATCAAATTACACCTTCTTTTTAATCTATTGCGGTTTATATTATAAAATAATAAACATCCCATCACTCAAACAATAAAAAAGACATAATAATGATAAGCGGAAAGTTATCTTCCGGCTGTAAAATTATAATAATAGAGATTAACATTTAGATTTGATTCGATTCCAATGACTATAATTTGACGATGCTGCGATGAAGTGAGACCTTTAAACTTATCAAACCATTTGTTTATTTTGCCTGAAGCAACTGTCTATTATTTTTTTCTAAAAATGCCTGTGACCTACTAGTAATATACGAGTATTTTTGAAGACAGATATGATTGTGTACAGGAAGACACTTTCTCCTTATGGTTTATGCAAATCCCATTACATTTTATTCGGCCTTACCTTAAATTACACACTTTTTGCGCATTTAGTATCTAAAATAATGGTTTATTGCTTTTTCTCTGTCGAATTGGAATGAAAGGGCTATGTGGATATGAAAGTTTATGCGCATGAACAGATGGAATCTATTACATTCATCAAAATAGAAAATAACTTCATTAATGTCGAATTGAGGGAAAACAGCTTGATTTCTAGACCTAATAATTTAACTTGAAAAAGCACTTTACTTTTCTCATTTTGTTTTAAATTTTATATGTGTACATACAATATGTATAATATGTTAGATACCATTGGACATTACAGTACAAGAAAATATTAACATGTAAAATTAATGGGTTGTTATTATCAAGCCGATGGCGATGGTTAGTTAGCAGAGAACGCCACACCAATCTGTCTTTGGATACAATATTCGCCTCTTCCACATTCGTGCATCTGCTCATACATATTCCGACCCCAGACCTGACCACACCCAAGTACTTGATCATACAAGTTTTCCTCAGATCAGGTTTAATCAGGTCACACCCTTTTTTTTCTTTCTTTTGAGTTTTCGGTCTCCGCACTATATAGACCGTCTCCGTGTTGTATAGGTCTCTGTACCGTCAAGACAATTGACCATCATGCTGGAGATCTTAGGTTCCATTTCCAGGTGGGTCAAAATAATTATTATTGATTTTTCACTGTAATATTGATTTAATGTTATCCTTGACTAGTATCTGAGACGCTGGGCTAATAACTTTTCCTGTGATTCTATACGATGCAATGCTCTATGCATCATTGAATGCGGATGACGGCTAGAAGTAGTAGAATATAATAATACATAGTTTTTTTCATAAAATATTTAACGTTATTTCATGAAATAACATATTTTTTCTACCAAGCTTCAATTCATCTTTCTAATTGAATAAGGAAGATAAAACCATTCATGGTTTCATCAAATTGTAACCTGTTTTCTTATACAAGTATTTTATTAATGATTTTATTAGGATAATCTACTCGCAGCATCGTGCCTAGCTCGTAAAATCTTTGTGTCTTAGACCTAGACATTAATATGCCACTTGTTTCTTGTGAATTTTTATTGTCGTAATGGCATGTGAATGTTAGAATTCTCAGGAGACAATATCACTATACAAAAACACATAAAAACATACTTTAAGAACTATACTAATTATTTCTATTTGTTAGTGGTCATCTTACTACAATCGGTAATTATAGATATAATACAATAATTGAGTACAATTCGGGAAAATCTCACGTATTCTCATTAAAGTAAAGTAATAAACGCCAGTAAGAATACACGTGTTACGACTGAAATAAATTAACCTAAAAACATATCAATGACGTGTAATATAATATTAAGTTTTTTAAACTTTAAAAAAAGAAAAGAGAAATATTTTTATTTTTATTATTTACAAAAATACTTCAATTCGATGCTACTCCTGTGAGCCTAAGCGTCTCATTATAAGAAATAGGTATCATATTGTGGTAGAGTGGGTTCGAACCGAGAAACTCTGACTCAAGAGTCCGCGACACTAACCACGGGATCACAACCCGACACTTAAAATCCTGTTAATTATTATTTGGAATTACTTATAAGTTTGTCAGTGAATTGGCATTATTCACACATATAAAATAGTATCTTATATTAATTTGAAAGGAAATTCACTTGAGAGTAATTGTCCATATCTCTACTTTAACGATTTACCTTTCCAACCCTTACTATCCTATCAGCAGACAAGCCTTGAATAATTATAGCTTTGCTGGTTTTTCCTTATTTTAAATACGTTTTTACGACTTGTCATTGACTATTTTAAATGATTGATTTATGCACTGTGTACTGTATAAATTCACCATTCTACTCGTGTTTAATAAGCGTTATTTTTTGACATCTCATCAAAGATGAAGAAGAATATGGAAGTCTGGGCATTTACGGGGCTGATGAGCGTCATAGGCTGGTTTAATAAATCACTTTATACACGTGTAACATTCACCAATTCTACCCTAGTACCTCTAGTATTCCTTGAAGTATACTTTCAAGAATTTGAGTACTGTGGTTGTCAATAATGGGTAGAATTGGTGAATGTTACACGTGTGTAAAGTGATCACTTAAACCAGCCTATGACGGTCGTCAGCCCCGTAAATGCCCAGACTTCCATATTCTTCTTCATCTTTGATGAGATGACAAAAAATAATATGAAAATAACTCATGTAATTGGAGATAATCCAGATTTTGTGAACAAGTATTTGGACGCACTCAAAATGTTTTATTAACCATGTTACTCAAATGTTCACTGTTGATTTTAGATTGCAAAAATACCTTTAAAATATGCAATTTCAAATTCAATCTTCAGGTTGCCACCTGTGGTTGAAAATTTTAGGTTAAGTAATAACACTTTATTTAATAATAATAAAATAATAAAACCCTTATCTGCACCCCAATGGTGCATAGGGCACTGCGTCATATAAACGCAGTGTTATCTTGATCGTTTACACATGAAGGAAAGGTGATCAGCCCTCCGCTTCAGGTACCAGTCCAGGGTAGTATTGAATAAATATGACAGTGAAAAAAAATCACTAATATTTATTTTACCCCCCTTGGGAATCGAACCCGGGACTTATTTACGCACATAAATTTATGTTTCTTAATTAAATGCAACTACTTACTCAATGAAAATAATAACTTAATAAAATGCATTAAATGACTGACCGTAAACGTTCTTAAAATTAAGTATTTATTAAGTGATTTCAAAGAATTTACATATCGTGTTAGATTCGTTAAAAACTGTAAAATATTCACTTTCTTTTAGAATATAATATTCAATATGTAAACTGCGGTTAATACGCAGTTTTTATCTAGTCAGGGGCGGATTAAGGTTTTGAGAGGATTTGATTATTGATATTTTATTTGGGAAAAGATACGATCGCCTCTAAATTTCCAAATGCATGTATTTATTTTTATATTGCAATAATTTTTATCTGCCTACGCATTTAATCAATTTATTGTAACTCCCGCGTAATTTAATCTGCTGCAGTTATTCGTACTAAGAAGTAAAAACTATACTTAAAATTGAACTCTTTTTTACGTGTAAATAATTTAAAGGCTGTTGTTTTATCGTTTACAAGAAAAAATAAAGTATGTACTTCCAATTTTCTTATTACTGCTTCTAAATTGCATAAATTTAATCATATTAAGTATTAACTTTTTTTACATAAACGGAATAATAGATTAATATTCAGATTACATTTTGACATATCAACATACATGAAGAAGAATATGAAAGTCTGGGTATGTTCATGGCTTACGACCCGTCATAGACTGGTTCAATTAATCACTTTATTATAAAAATGCGCAAAAGATCTTGCATACATTTCAAAATAAAGGTCTTTGCGTGTATATGAGTTCCAAAATGAACAGTAGTGTGGTTGTCAATCATGGGTAAAATGGTGAATATTACACATTAATAAAGTGATCAAACCACCCCCTTTACATATCTAGACTTCCATATTCTTCTTCAGCTATGTTCAAAGTGTAAAAACAACTCCCTAAGTGGAGAAACCGAGATCTTCCATCAAGGATTTGAACACACCCATAATGTTGTGAATATTCAAATTATTGATTCCCTGAGAAGGGTTATTATTGTTTTAAAAACTGACTTTCATTGCTTTTTATGTTTTCTATTTAGATCCGACACTGTTATCTCTTGTAACGTGCGACTGAGCGATCCATCTTCGGTGGCAAGATAATTAATATATAGTGCAAGATGCTCGGAATAAAAGTATCGGAGAAGGGGATTGTGTGCATAATTTATTTTCTTTGTGCTTTTCGCAAGAAAATATTTTATGACACTTATCAATCAAATTGCGAACTCTAAAGAATTAACAAATTTTGATGAAAGTACATAGATGTCTCGGTATTTACAGGGCTTATGACCTATGATAAGCTGGTTAAGTGATCACTTTACACACGTGCAATTTTCACCATTCTGTCCATTCTATGTTGAGTTGTCAAAAATGTAAAAATAACTCCTATGTGGAGAAACTCAGATTTGTAAACTATGATTTGGACTCACCCAAAAATGTGAAAAAAAAACTGAATTATTTATCGGTAATTATTCATTAAAAAAAATCCGCCCCCGTAGTGTAATGGTCAGCACGCTCGGCTACCGTTCTGGAGGTCCCGGGTTCGATTCCCAGGGGGGGTCAGATAAATATAAGTGATTTTTTCTCTCTAATATTTATTCAATATTACCCAGGACTGTTACGTGAAGCGGAGGGCTGATCATTTTTCCTTCGTGTGTTAACGATCAAGATAACACTGTGTTTGTATATTGCAGTGCCCTATGCACCATTGGGGTGCGGATAAGGGTTTGAATGAAATTATTCATAACGTTCTCTGATTCTACCTTATTCATTATACCGGATTCCAACGGATTGCACCAGATTACACTAACAGATTCCACTGAATAGCAGTGAACTACACCGCCAGACAAGTAGAAAGAAATGTCAGCCAATGTCAATGTGTGCATAGTGATCACTTAACCAGTCTATGGCAGGTCAAGAGCCCTGTAAACGTCTAGACAACTATATTCTTACCTATGTTGAGATATCAAAATGAAAATCAGTTTATTCTTTATTTATTTTATTTTGATTTATTTATCTATTCTTAAATAAACATATCCTGTCTCTTGGCATAGCCTGTGTTGAGCCGAAATACTTACACGAGAAATTCTAACGATGAATACGAAATGTTATTCATCATTTGAATGTCTCGTTTTGTGTATAATGCCTAGAGTGAATGCCTGATTTTAAAATGATATCTACTGCTACCAAACCTTTTACAATATCAATCCAACCGTGGTGTTACGTTTGCAATATACACACCTTTGTTGCTATAATATCACAGTATGTAAGAGTTTTCGCTTTCAAACGAGTACTTACATGTTTTCATATGTGATTATAGCAAATTCAACTCGTTTTCAGTTTTATGATTTCTCCACTGAACGAAAAATAAATATGTAGAGTAACTTATAATTATAATACACTTTGTTTAAGATACGCGTCGTCAAAGCATCATTTACTCACTTGTTTATGAAGAGACTTGAGTGATAAATTTTTCGGATCGGTTATTATTGGACCCAAACCTGTTTGAATATAATATATTATTATTGACTCCTACTTTATACGTGACTACTCCATACGTGACTACTTGGCCGACCCATCTACGGATCTTATCCATATATTAATTATAAAATGTAAACTTTTGTGTAAGATAAATTTTTATCGTTTGTTGTGATTATAATGGATCTATCTTTTTTTTAAAAATATTTTAGTATATGGATGTCGAATCGATCAAGACATTGAATCACGAGCGCTTCCGCTGAAATTTTTATAAGATGGAGTCAATTTAAAATTCATTGTTTACTAAAGGGGATATTGTGATCTAATAAAAATGTTACTTCAAAAGAGTTATCATACTGATTTCACAAGTATTAAAATAAATTAATGATAAATTCAAACGTTGAAACCAATTCTTTATAGGATGCCATTATTTTAAAATTTAACGTTTACCTGGTATATATCACTAATTATTACACTATATAGCGATACGTGTTTCGATGAACCAACAACATTATCAAACACCGTTTGTTACAATGTTGAGTGCATCAAAAACGTGTCAAAATGCATTTAATTAAAAATAGTATTTACCAAGCATTATCTTGTAAAATTTGGAAATCAATAGTTATTACCACAAAGTTACTTCTGAATCAATTTACGTATAACATTATTTATGACGGGATCAGAGTTGATCTAATAAGCACAAGACTACAGTAAGTTCTATTTTTGTGGTTAAAAAGTTATTTGGAAATAGTCGTTTGTGAGCCCCGGGGCTGTACTTATAGTGCAATGATAACTCATTAACTAAGAAGTGTAGATAACTTTATCTGTACTAACTTTGATTTCAAATGACTTTGACATTTTAATATTCATTTTCGAGAATATTGTTAGGAAATTTATACCGAAAAGGAAATCATTTTTTTATTGAATGTACGTAACACTACATAACGTTTATTTCCGAATGAAATCGATGCTCTGGGCCTATTTATATTTTATTTTGTAATTTGGAAGCAAAGTCGGATACGTTCATACCCTTTCTTAATTAGTTTATAGATGAAATTCAGGGAAGGAAAGTTTTATGTCAATAATGTCTGTGAGTTAAATCACAATAAATTTAACACAGTACTAATAGAGTATACATGATGTACGATTATACGATTGTAAATGAAAATCTATTTTAAGAATCTGTATTACATTAGCTTGTGATAATCAAGGTTGTAGTCAAATTTGTTTGCCTTTCTGCCTTTTCAGATTTAATTACAGCATCAGGGAATGCCGATTAATCCGATCTGGAAGTGTTTAATAAATACATCACACGCGTGAGAGGAAACAGAAAACAATAATAATACTTGCAATAACTAATGGCTAATATCCATTCACTTCTAAGGTACAATGACGGTGAAATGGCATTTCCAATCGATGTGTATAATTACTAGTTCCTTCATTATATAAACAGTTTCTCTTGTCGATTTGTTGTAAATATACTTCAGTTTTTATGCTATTCCTGTTTGTATGTTTTGTTCTGCAAAGTATTTGATCTCTGCGGACTGTATTCCCATTGTGGTAGCATGTGAGAAACGCTTCTTTTACAAACAAACATTTATAACATTAGCTACTAATACATATCTAACAATGGTCGCTGTAAAAAATGCTATCTATGTATATCTATCTTCCTCAGATTGCTCTGTTACTATTTTTTTTAATCATTCATAATGCCTTTCACTTACATTTGTTTATTTCACACCTATTGTAATGTCCACCGTTTATAGGAAAATTAATATCTTATTCATGCATTTTTAATGCGAAAACTATGTGACAAACTGGGTTTGAGTAGGTTATATCAAAAACGAGAATTCTAATACGAGAAATATGTCACACTTTAGAGGTTTACGTCTTGAAATTAAACATTTGTATTTTCTTCTTCTTTTTCTTCTTTTTGTAGATCCTAGGGATCTTTTGTGCCTCCGCATGTCGCTCTTGGGATGTTGACTCCCAGCTGTCTTTCCATCTTTTCGGAGGTCTGCCTGGGGGTCAGCGTCCTTCAGGGTTACCTTGAAGGGCGATACATGGAAGTCTGTCTTCTGACATTCTGTTTATGAAAAATTTATATGTAGAGTAATAAATAATATATACCAAAACTGATATTTAACTTACTTTTATTTTAATACAACTTAATACAACTTTAATACAACTTTATTTTAATAATCAAATTTAAATGTTGCAAATTCTCCATTCTATCGGTAGCGTTAAAACGTTATACGCTAAATTTCTACTGTGGCGCTACACTCCATTTTAAGATTGATATCTACTGATCTGATTATGATAGTAATGACTTCATCCCTACATTCTATATTACATAATACAGACGGTCATAAGCGCTAACGAAATTACCTATATATCGGCTTAGTCCGTCAAACGTCTAACTCCATCCGGATTTCCTTTCCACGAGTAAAAAATATGATTACAATTATCTTAACACCTCAAATCAAACAAAATACCAAAAATTAGTACTAAAAAAGTAATTATACTTTTTGTACTCGCGTAAAGTACTGTTTTTCGGCGTGTATTATTATATATTACTGAAGATATGACAGCCATATTACCACAGCCGTTAAGTGTTAATTGTAAACGATTATCTATAAATATATGTAATGTGTTCTTTGTCCTACGTGAACTTTTGACACATTTGACGTTAATAAAGGTTAATTACGAATAATGATATAAATTTTTTAAGTACCACGAAAAGATAATTAAAGGATGGTATGTAATTTGAAAATGATACATAATGGCAAATTGTGGTTTTAAATTCATCATTAAACTTAATTGTGTAAAGGGACTGTAGTATATTTACGATATTCTATTTTAAAATTGCATTTGAAATTTTCCAATAGAGTATCTACTCGTATCGTTTGAAAAAAAAACTAATTTTTGATTAGTAAATTAGCAATAAAAAAATGTCGCTACTCTGCAGTACTATTCGGACATCTCCTTTTTACCAAATTTTGGGAGACATTTAACGCATTTTTAAATATTTGCGAATTTAAATATACATAAATACTTATATGAAATCTAATGAGAATATTTTAATACATGTTAATTACATGTAATATTCTTTTTGGTCTAACTGTGTATGATGTTGTAATAATAATAATAAAACCCTTATCCGCACCCCAACGGTGCATAGGGCACTGTGTCTTATAAACGTAGTGTTATCATGATCGTTTTACACATGAAGGAAAGGTGATCAGCCCTCCGCTTCAGGTACCAGTCCATGGTAATATTGAATAAATATCACAGTGAAAAAATCACTTATATTTATTTTTACCCCCCTTGGGAATCGAACCCGGGACCTCCAGAACGGTAGCCGAGCGTGCTGACCATTACGCTACGGAGGCGGAGTAAATGATGTATGATGTTAAAGGCATGTTTAATAACAATGAAATTTAAATTATTAAATTTAAATAATCTGAAATATTAACACTCAAGTTAACCGGTTCGCGGCGATAAAAAGGTACACCACTACACCATATGATAAAATTATGTATTCTTTTACTAAAAATGTAAATATGAATTTAATTTATGTCATCATTGTTTTTTAGATCTAGAGCACTATGAAGGAGAAAGGGACATAAAATTCTGAAATATTTTTTATCGTATTTTTTTTAGTTTTTTACAACAACAAAATTAATATGAAAAATATCTTCGTTATAAGCGTTTACATAGCTTGTTAACTTATTAATTGTATACCTAATTATTACACAATCGTCTAAATAGTCTCATTACATAAGTAAACTCAATTTATGGGTAATAAGTGCACTAGTTACCGGCAGAGATAATATACGCTTTATCTCGTGGGAATAATTTAATTGGATAAACAGTGTTTTTGTCTTTTCAGTCGGCGATTTTCTTTATTATTTGATTTGACTTGGTTTTTTAAAGAGCGCATTTATGAAATAGAACTACATAATATAATAATAAGGTGGATAATTGGTACTCAACTTCGTAAGAGCAGCTAGAATTATATATTTTTTCATATTATCTCAATCTCTGTTTCGTCACAGCAATGTGTTTACTATAATATTGGTTAAAATGTAGAGTGCAGAAGTTTTTTAATAATCGGCTTATGTTGGATGAAGAAAAATTGGAATAAAATAAAATAAATATTTTATGCCTTAATTATTGATTTGGCATTGATTCGGTGGAATAACATGATTATTTAAGTAAAAAAAATACTTGTATGATACCACTTTTTTGAGTTTATTGGTGTAAACACTACTAGCTTCGACAACCACAGATGTTTTCTGTTGATAAGAACATAAGAGATCATCGAAACTTATCGTGGTTACATCAATAAACTAAAAATGTGGTCCTACGGAAGGTTGTATTTTTACATTCTTTTTGGAATATTAATATTCAAGATATATAATATGTTATACAGGTGTCGCGACAGAGACGAAACATCTTTTCTTTTTTTATAAAGGAAAATAGTATTATTATTATTATTCATATTCTTCTTCATCTTTGATGAGATGTCAAAAAATAATAAGGAAAATAGTAGTCTGAACATACCAAGACTTAACACCGGGCATTGGCTGGATTAAAAGATCACTTTATACGATTGTGTGCTGTTTACCATTGTGAAAAGTCTACATTATATTAATTTTTTAATGATACATATATACAATATATGAACTGTAGCTGGATTCCTTTCGAAAGTTAATTTTAATTTTTCAGAGATTTAGAATTACAGAGACTAAGAACAAATCAATGTTAAATGAGATATTCATTAATGAAATAACTCTTCCCATACTCAAATATGCAATTTATAATGTCGCTGTATTAGTAAATATTAGGGACATGCAAACTAGTGTTTTGCATAATTTCGGGAGTATCGATTAAATGCCCGACGACCGATAAAATTGCTTGATCGAATAAAGTTTTCTTCTATCAACTGTATAGTCATTATGATAAGTATATCTACCCTCAAAACTCGGTTGGGAAGTCACTGATAAACTGCCCGATTCCGTGTTACGGAATCGCACTCCTTTCGCTATTTATTTGTTCAAAATAGATGAGGTGATACGAGTAGAAGAAAATACGTGCCGATTCAATGTTTCGATGAAAGGAAAGATATACTAATCGTGAGCAATTAAGTGTAAGATCTCTTCTACTATCAAATAGAACAGTTTCTCGCCTGATTCTTACACTGTTATTAAAAAAAACCATGATAACAGATCCGGTGAAAGCAGATCGAATAAGTTTTTCTTCCCCGTGTTTCTATTTAATTATGTTATTTTTTTTTAATATTTCTCAAATATTAAATAAACAAATATTTCAAAAAAATAAGAATAGAGGTGTAATGGCAAATGTTACATGAATGGTTCCTGATAAAAAATATTAATTTCAACCAAAGATGTCATCGACAAAATCACACACAGTAGATATTTTTGATTGAAGAATAAATGCAACTCCCGGAAATTTGAGTAATGTGGTTGCCTATCAAGGGTAGAATGGTGAATGTTACAGTGTATTAAGTCATCTTTTATACTAGCCAATGACATTCGTTAGCCCTGTAAATGTTAAGTGTTCCATGTTTCTAATGAGATATAAATAAAAATCTTTAAAAAAAACTCTTCTGCACTTAAAAATCAACTATAATTTTTAATATAACCTACTACATAATTTGTGATTCTACTGATTTTTTATTACTATGACAGCTTTTACGCCATGCAAGGTCAATGTCAAAATGTGTTTAAAAAGCAAATGGATGTATTAAATACAAATTTTATGTTTTTAAAATCGCCTCAATAAAAAAAATATGCCTATCGCCATGTACTGACTAAAGTTGCATAAATTTGCATACCAAAGTATTTTCAACTCTTGGTTGCCTTCAAGTGACTTTAATTGCTCACTACAAGCGATATTGTCAACATTGGGAAACACTGTATATAACGATTCCGCCATGGAAAAACTAACTCCAGTGGTGTATTTTATAATCATAGTTCTCGATAAACTTCTGCATCTAATACGAGTACATAGAATATAATTATAGCACCTCGTGAAATGTTCTATTAAAAGAGAGATTCTGCTTCCGTACACGAAACCTTTAATATTCACGAATACCATTTCGCTGAGATAATTATTAAAATTGTAAATGTTGCGAATTATTTTGATAATTTGATTACACCTCACGTTTTCCTGAAAATTTAAATTGACTTTCAGTTTTAGTTGCTAGGTGCATGTAAAATATATAATATTTTATCAAACAATGATTTATTTAAATTTGCTTTTTAAAAAATACGGATACCAACAAACTAAAAATTGAATATAAATAATTGATTGCAATTTCACGAGTTGATCAATTTCTAGATGAGTAATTATATTTATTTTTTTTCAAATATGAAACTTCATTTCCTAAAATAATTGTTGGAATATTTCTTAGCCAAAACATCCGACAACTGATTTTCTAACAAGTTTTTTAAAAACAATTTATCGAAAGCATATTATGAATTCTCTTATATGAGAAACAGTTTAAAGCAATTATAAAATTATCCCACTATGACAAATCTTACACATCAGAGTTAAAAATGACACAAATCTACAATTTATCTTTATTGAGCCATCAATACTTTGAATATTATAGAAAATTTGCCGTAATGAGTTTAATCAGATGCGCCTGTTACTATGCATTCTGCGTAACAGGCTTCTGCGCCTGTTACAGGCAATAATGTAACACCTCAGTACGCAGAATAGAATATCAATTTTGCAGGAATCAACGTGTAAATCATAAAAAAAAGCTTTTGTTATTGTTAATATGTATTTTGATTTTATCTATTGACTCTAGTTGAAATAAAACTATTTTTATTGAAGAGTAGAATTACTGCTTGTAATAATACGATTATTTTACTTTTATTTAATTACTTAATTGTTTAATTAAAAACTTTTGTCAATTATTCGAATTTATTTCACTTGATTTTTTATTTCTTTAAAAACGATGATTCATTTCGTTTGTAAAAAAAGTATATCTTGTTTAAACTGATTGCAGAGAAAAAAAGAGTATCACTTTATTTAATAATTTAGTGACAATACATAAAATTAATTAATGGAAATATGTAGTCATTAATTACATTAATTAATTAATCATTTGATAAAAGATAAAAAAGTACCTAATCATAATGAATGTTAAAAATTTCCACAATTATATAAATTATTCAGATGCAACGTTAATAATGATTGTGGGTTATGTGATGGATAGAATATTAAGTAACTATACGATATATTTTTTAAACAATATTATTTCTATGTATTCAAATCGTCACCGTATTTATCAATCTCGTGTCTGTACAATAATTTACATAATGAATTATTTAATAAAATAATTTATTAGTTTTAAAACGCTATTTTTACATTAAAATAAAATCATAGTTTTTCTTGTATACGATCGAATTAATTTTTGTTATATTTCTCACGAAACAGAGTTTAACTCGTATTCCAACTTCAGATATAGTGACACTTATTATAAAAAATCAAATAACAAAATTGAAATCTTGTAACGTCTTTTGTGCATCTATAATGAAAACATAGAAAATTGTCTATGTATTTTTGTAATTGTAATATGTTTAATGTCGCAACGATTGTGGGCAATCAATACTTTAACAGCTGTAAAGAAACATGTTGTCCGCCATGTTTATTATTGCGATTGTTACTTTTACGTTCATTAGATGTCGCTGCCATGGCATTGAAAACATGTTTCTTACCTCCACAGGTATCACAGGTAAACAAATACCCTATTCAAATGCAACGTTTTATCAAAAATTAAAAGTAATTAGGAAATTTAAGATTTCGACCAAATGAACAATAATATTTTAACTTAAATTGGAGTTTAAAGATCCTTATGGTGCTCATGGGACGTCTGCAACTCGAATCGACCTATTGCTACTGATCACCATGGATCAATTTTCACCATTTAGTCCTAGGTTTTTAATTGGAAGTTTTTAAGGAATTCTGAACGTTATATTATCTGCTTCAGTCATTGATTTGATGTTTATTTTAACAAAATGCATCGACCGATCAACGACCGCTATGAAGCCCTAAGCATGCTAAGTGATTAGTCAGAAGTCAGCCACCCTAATTCGTTACAATATTTGGTTACCCATCAGTTACTAGTACGAATGAAATGTGTCATGTAGCGTATTTCACGGACTTTAAGAAGCCCTTTAATTTATAAGCAATTTACATTTTTTTGATAATTTCAATTATAACATTGCAAAGCCAGACTAAAAAAATGTAGTTCATAAAACCGAATAGACCTTTAAGGTCTCTAAAAATCCTCGTATAAACTTTCTTTAACTTCTTTTTCATCTTCATAAAACACCATATTTCATAATTGTACTGTTTTTTTATTACTACAAATGCACATGTGATGTGGACTATATTTTTTATTGTACGATTCCCATCACTTCAATGTTGCTAGATAGATATAGGCTTCCTACAGCAGCGAATATATTGCCATTTTTAAGACTTGAGGGAATTTCCAATTAAATAATAATAATAAATAAAACCCTCATCCGCACCCGAATGGTGCATAGGGCACTGTGTCATATAAACGCAGTCTTATCTTGATCGTTTTTACACATGAAGGAAAGGTGATCAGCCCTCCGCTTCAGGTACCAGTCCATGGTAATATTGAATGAATATTAAAGTGAAAAAATCACTTATATTTATTTTACCCCCCTTGGGAATCGAACCCGGGACCTCCAGAACGGTAGCCGAGCGTGCTGACCATTGCACTAGGAGGCGGACAAAAAACGGAACTATAAGATTCACTATAAGATTTTTCAAAGAAAAAAGTGTGTTTTTTAGTCTGTAAACCACGGTAATGTAATATTGTGTAGTGTATATTGCATGTAATAAGTTGATGAAATATTGTATTGTATATGTCGCACAGTTTTATTGGGTGTTGGACTAAAATTTTATTGTATATATTTCATATTAATTTTGAGATACAAATTTGTTATCCAACTTGACCCAGGCAACTCATATCTCACATTAGTAACAAGATAATATAGGTATTTTTTGTGATTGCTAAATTATTTGCTAAATGTGATAGCATTTGACACGACGACATTTGACATTATGACTTTCAATGACTTTGTTTTTGCTTGAGTACAAAACAAGTGTTTTTTTATTACAAAACGTAAAATACAATATTTTATCCTGTAGGTGTTTGATAAACACATGTACACTTTTGTCATGGATCTAAAAATACCATATTCCTATCATCAAAGGATTGAAATAATAGTAGTAAAAAAATACAATAATTTTTCAATCATAATTGAATTTAGTGTCGCACATTTTAAGTATTTGTATAATAAAAATGTGCATCACTAAATTTTGTTTACTGTATTTTTACACGTTAAAAGTTTGATCGATTAACGAAAAATTCACACAAAAGATGATTAAGCGGAACCTCATCCTTATATCCTACCCTCAAACCATCAAGCTTTCTAGCAAAGTACAAACCTTCGGCTTGTATTTTATTTACTAAAAAAACTATACATAAGCATAATCTAATTTTTAACAACAATAAAATTTGGTCACCTTATAAATTTTTGATCATTTATATGCTTTCGTTCGTTTAAAAAAGGTCAGTTCAGCAATCGATTTTTGTTGTTTATTTAAATAATGGCTATATATGTACTTTTTTTTTATTCCAAAAAAAACTTTTGTACTGTGTTTTCGTTCATTTAATAAACGTGAATTGGACAGTTGACTTTTGTTGTATTGCTTTTATTCCATTCCTTATCAATATTTGATGAAATAATATAGTTTTTAAAAATGAAATAATACTATAAAAATGTCAAACTCATGCGATACTTACATATATGTAGATAAAGGACAATGATATATTGAAGACGTGTGGTGTTATGGGAATGCGTTTGTTGTCTGTTCTTCGTTATCTTAAAAATATTCTTAGGAAAATACTTTTGTAGTTTACACTCAATTATTTAAAAAAAATTTTAACTTAATTTTATTCATTGAATCAAAATATTCCAATCTTCAATATTCCTTCATCTACGTTATTGACGCAAGGATTATTTTCATACATGAGGTCATCATAACGACTCATTTGACAATAATCGACTGTCACCTGACATAAATAATTATGCAAAACTTGTATGTTCGCATATACGTCCAAATACTTGTATAATTGATAAATAAATAGAAATGAACAGTTTTTTTTAAAGTTTTGTAAAGACATTTCTTGGTGGAAGTGTATTTTATAAAATAAACAACTTTATAGTTTTTCCCACTTTATTTTATTTGACCAATGACCGGATTTCATCGTTATTGACATGATGATAACCAGTCTGACAATGTCGGTAGCAACGAAACCTAGTCAATGCTCAAATACATAAAATGAATGTGGAAAAAAACTATATAAAATGGGGTCATGTAAATTATACACAATTATTATTATTCAATACGAGAGTTCAACAATATTTTTTTACACATTTTTGACCAAAATACCCAAATCGACGAGTACTATCTATATTAAAGTAAGTCGAATTTAAAAAAAATATCAACCTAATGAAATATCAACGAAATTAGTTGTCTTAATGACAAGCAAAATGAAATGCAACAATATTCATAAAAACCATCAAAATATGAAAAGAATGAACAATCTCAAACCCCGATTTGTCAATAACAACAAAAAATCCTTGTTTTAATTGACTTCATTATTTTTAAATGATGCCAGTAATAAAATCCAGTTTTGTCCTACCTACCTATTTCGCCTCTGTGCAAAAGTCAGTGGCGGCGTACCTACGCATGAGTCAGCCAGGGACGACTGCAGTAGAACTACCGGCACCTCCGTGCGCTGTAAATACAGGCTGAGACAAGTGGCACTTTGTTAACTCGTTTTTAATTCTAAATTTTAACGCGTTGTTTTTGCACGCGTCTAAAAATGCTCGCAAATCACTTTGATTGTTACTGCCTTATTTATGATCCGATTGCCAATAATTACTTTATTCCTACCTGACTGGTTTGTCCGCCATCTGGTGTGAAGAGCCGTCTTCGCAAGTTTGCGATGTTTACGTAGGAAATGATAACTGATGATTAAGTAGAAAGTTTGACATATCATCGTTCTTGAGCTATAAACGTGCTTTGAAGTACTTAGTGTTAGCTATTTATTCCATGCAAATAATTTTCTCCGCTATTTCTTTACGGACATTTCCGTATTCGAAATGTAAACGTCAGATTTAGACTGGAAATTCACATATTCCAAACTTCTTCCCTTATGTACCTCCATTGCTATACATAACTGTTTTTAATTTATCATTTACCTACTTATCTTGAACAAAATAACTAAAATGAAGTATTGTATACAAATGAGAAAATTCACATTTCAATGATTTGAACCTAAGCTGAACTTGAACTTGAAGCTTATTCTTGGCAAATTTAGTGTTTGTGTTGCATATATTTACCATAATTTTGTGTGTTATGTTTCGCTAAAATAAGGTTAAGCCAATGGAAAAAATAAAAGAATATTTAGAATATTTTATAATGTCAGAGAGGGCTTAAACTTATAAACCTACAATACCACAACTTGATTGCTATTTTTAATGACCGGCTACTTAATTTTTGCGAAAACAGTAAAAAAATTTAATATTTGTGTATAAAGTAAAAAGAAAAATAAGTCTAGAGCATGTAAAAACGCGATTGAACGGGTAAAAGAAGTAACATAAATTATCACGATATATTTTGAAATAACATAATCATCCATTTTTATTTAAAAAATCTGGTAACATTTTTTAGATACCTTCAAAATTTTGATATTAAGATAACTTTTTTTTAAAACTCAAATTAAGAAAATCCCCCCCCCCCAAGCACTTTTAACTCTTGGTCGCACTTCAGCGTCTTCAACTGCCCATTGAGAGGCGATATTTATTATTTTAGGAACCACTGCTCTAAAATAATCTTTCAAATCGATCTGATTCCGTCCAATCGACGAGTTGAGAACCATCAATAAATTATTAGTCGGTTTATGAAAAAAAAATGGCATAAGGGTCGCGCTCCATCGGCGCCGGCGCTGGTAACTCGAGCGTTGCAGTTCGACCCGAACAGCCGCGGTTTGCGGCTGCGCAGTGCACGATCAGTCCTGCGCCCGAGGACTCCCGCGCCCCACACCCTCGCGCGGCGCCGCGGCCGCCCCTGACGCACCGACAGTGTGCCCGCGACATCTGCCGTCTTCTCTCCGTCCGCAAGGTCTGGCGAGATAAGCCGTGAACCCGATCCAGCCGCCTGACCGCTCGTTTTTTCTCGCCACAGTTGACATTGAATCGTACAATTACCGGCCGGAGCGGTTATCACGGCCCGCGCTGGTACCAGTGATCGCCGAACTGTCGAATAGGCCACACGCCTCTCGCGATTCGCGATTTGCGATCTGATTCTATCCCGAATGGCAACAAAGTCACTTTGCCTTGATCGCCCATTGTTTCCCTTCGCGAGTGCCCGGTGTACAGTGCCAGACAGCTATTATTACCGCTTCGATTTGGTGAAATGAGATCCGATGTTACGATCGCCTCTCAGTGGTCGGGCTAATCGCGGCGCTCGGTGCTCGGCTAGAAGCCGTCGTATTCCACATTTCTAAACTGGATATCCGAAACCCGTCATGAGTGTCATCGGAGGCAAGTCCGGGCGTAATGCTCTGGACGAAGAAGCTGAAAACACGAGATACATGCTCGATGGTAAGACAAAGCACCTCAAACTATAAATACCCCACTATGCATATATACACTGCATGTCCGTTCATGTAAATAAATATAAACAAATCTTAATAATTTCATTAAAATTCTTCTGTGTTCACTGTAGAAATACAAATTTTATGTAATCGAATGGTTTTTCTTAACAGTAAACAGAGTTACGAAAACAATGTTCATTGTTTTGACAACAAAGTAAAACATGACGTATCAGATTGATCGATAAGGAATGAGAAAGTGCAGACGATTGGCCTTATTTGTTCATAAATCAGTCTTTAAGAACTCGCACATATTACCGAAAAGTGTTTTATTTTTAGTTTATGCATTTTAATATATTCCATTTTACCCTCTTCATTTGTACTCACCCCTATTTGGACGACATCGTGTCGCCCGACATATTGATTTTCCTACCGGATAGCAACCCCCAGTCATCTGTCTTCCCCTGCAATTTTATTGCGAACCAAATCACCCCTTTAAAATGCACGAACGTGGTGTTATCGCGGTATGGTTAAAAAATTGAATTATTATATTTTCGTTTATCAGTGATGAGGTACTTATATTGTACCGAATGCATAATTAATATAGCCTTGACCTATAGAACTGAGATATCATACACCACAGAGACATATCTTTTACATATTCATCATCATTTGGTATGCTTTCTAGATATTATCTCATTATTTTATTTATTTAATAAACACTACAATTAATATAGAAATTTATATTTTCCATTTTGAAATTATGAAAGTAATTTTCATGTAGATCGTCGTTCCTCTCTGAGGCGAATTGTGGTGTGGTTTCAAAATATCTATTATTTATTTTTACGAAATGTTTAGCGTTCAAATGCTTCGGCAAAATTACGAAACGGACGAAATTTGTATATAAACATAAACCATCTGTGTTGGGAAATATAACGTTAAGTAACACAAATTTTGCAAATTTACAATATTATTAGCTACAAATATGTGAAAATTAAGTCATCGATGTGTTTAATGAATGTATGAAATATCAGTTAACGTTTTAATAGTGTTATTCGTATTAAAAAATGCAGTAAACACAAGATAATTAGGTAAAATACTCATTTAATATATTATTAGATTAAAACCAATATTTTTTACCAAAAACGTTACCAGTCTGATGATGTCGGTAACGACGAAACCCGGTCGCTGGTCAAATAAAAATAAAGTGGAAAAGCTAAAAATATTGGTTTTAATCTAATAATATATTAAAAATGCAATTCCATCACGAAGTGTCAGTGGATAATATAAATCTATACTCATTTAACTTAAACTGTATTTCTTTTCATATGTAACTATTGTATTTTTTTTGTTATTAAAAGGTTTTTATCAATATTTTTCGTAATAAGTTGGAAAAGAGCACAATAATATCCAATATTATTCAATTCTTGATGATATCAACCCTTAATAAGACATCGGAACATATGCTCCCACATATTTCATATATAGTCAAATAGTATAAATGTTAAAAATCATTAATCCCATATTGTAGGTTCCTGGAAGCAATTTGTTATTTAAGGCAAATTGGGTTCAATTAATGTGTAACGAATGTGTCTTAAAAGAGATTAATACTTAAAAAATATTTATTTTTTGTACAATTTATGTAATATCATTCATCATATGCAGTGTAGTGGTGTGAAATTATGGTAAAATTTTATTTACAATGGGAATAAAAACTTTAACAAGTAAATTGACTAATCCTTAATTGATAATTTTGTAAAATAAAATTATTATTTTACAAAATTACAAATCAACTATTTCTTTGGAATAATGTAAAATGAGATTTAAGAAAAGATTGGGTGCTGATAGAAGTTAGAGAAGAAGAAGAAGTGATACTATTCGTTTATCCAATGCTTCAGTTATTTCTTCAGTCATAAATATTTTTTTTATTACAATACATTAAACACATTTATGCTAGTAGATTTCGATCATATCACTCCTCTTTATAATGGTCGCCACGATACATTTCAGGGACATTTTATTTTCGCGTACGCAAACGCTAGTCTCTGGTAAAGTCCGTAACATGCCACTTGTAATAGTGTCAAGGCAAGTCTTCGTTTACCTAATAAATTAGAAAGCACGTGATTAAGAATGCAAAACAAAAGACGGGTATTTAGGTTTCATCTCATTTGTTCTGCGGTTTCAGGTTGTTAGTCGCTCCCCAGAGGCAGTTATAAATTGCAAATCAATGTTACCGACACGATAAAGATGTTCAAATTAACTTTACATGCTTAAGAGATTATTTATTATTTGAAACGTACCACAAATTATATAGACAGCGGAAGTACGAAAGAGAATGATATATTATGATTAATGATTAGCCATACGTACCAATCCTATTTATATTCTTATTAACACAAAGATATTACTAATACGTACTTTTGTTTATGGCGGAGTGGCTGGTTATAGAGAATTAAGTTTTGGCGAAATTGGCTCGAATCTTACTCTGATCTACATAGAGTCCGTGACGTCAACCACGGGACCACTACTCAACTCCTAGATATTATTGATTGCTAATTTTTTTTCATTAATTCAAGAATTATTAAAATTTAAACTCGTTAGTATCATAGTACCTAATATTTTTAGTCCAATTACGTACTCGTATATTAGTATATGTAATTTTTTATATAAACTCATATTATGTTTATGTTTAGTATTTTTTTAAACACTGTGTTTAATAAAAAAATTACACAATGATGTCAATTAGATTTATTTGTACTTTTTGGTCCTTCATTTTAAATGTATCATTCATTGATATATTCTGTTTAAAACAGGTGTAACCATATTTAATCGAATTAATTTAAAACATCGGAGCGGAACTTATTTATACATTCCTGTTATTTTGTATTGTATATAAATGGTGATATTCTTTAATAAAATATCATAACATTAGTTTAAAAGTGCCATAACAAGGCGAAACGATTGCCAAAAATTTATTTTTATGTTTTTTTAACAATAAAATACAATTTATTAGACTCTAAAAATCAGTGTTTGATTTTAACATTTAAATTATAAATCCAAATGGAGTTCTACAAATTAAACGCCAAATCTATAAATAAAGTTGTTTCTGATCAGCCACAAAATTAATCCGTGACAGTACAGAACTTATGCAAATCGTTTTGAATTTTTGCATAGATTTTATTTCGTTTGATATGAGTCATCGATCAAAATTGTCTGCAGGTGTGTCCCGCCAACCGCACAGCTCTCGTGTCCGTGACTGAAAAATCTGATGCATTTTTCTCAATTTAGAATATTAACCTTAATTTAAATTTATAATACAGTCTAAAAAAATAGTGGCTCTTTCTTTATTAAAAAAATCGACATGAAAATATAAATTATGGTTTTTTTAAAATGGAAATACTAATTGTGAAGGCTTTAAGGAAAATAATACTTACACATAAACACAAATATATATATATATATATATATATATATATATATATATATATATATATATATATATAATATATATATATATATATATATATATATATATATATATATATATATATATATATATATATATATAAATATATATATATATATATATATATATATTATATATATATATATATATATATATATATATATATATATATATATATATATATATATATATATATATATATATATATATATATATATATATATATATATATATATATATATATATATATATATATATATATATATATATATATATATATATATATATATATATATATAATATATATATATATATATATATATATATATATATATATATATATATATATATATATATATATATATATATATATATATATATATATATATATATATATGTATACATGTTTAAATCTTTTATGTATATCTTCTTCTTCTCCTTTAGCAAGGACTGTGTCCTATTGTTCTCGGAGTCTGCTCCTGATGGATGACCAGTTATCTTTCCATCGTTTAGGTGGTCTTCCTGGGGGGTCTATTACCTCTTATGCAGTCTGTTGCTATTCTCAACACTCGATCCGAATTTGCTCTTCCCACATGATCTCTGAAGAAACGTTTTCTTACTCTTCCTCATCCCATAACATCTTCGACATCGCATCAACACACATAAAGCACATCATATTTTTCGTGTTTATCAAGATATAATTCTGAGAAATGCTATGACATCCATAAAAAAAGGTCTTCCAGAATTTCGCCAAATTGAGATATCATTTTAGAACCGGAGTAAGAAAAATGCATACAGAATCTCATTTGTATTATCTTTTTCAAAACGATGATTGAGTGTGTCCAAATACTTGTTTATAAATATGAGTTTTTGTACTGAGGGGTTATTTCTACTGGGGTTTATGACATGACAGGTCATAAACCCTGTAAATACCCAGACTTACATAGTATTTTTCATCTACGTTGAGATGATTTTTTATGTGTACTGTTTGAGAGACATTCGTCCGTATTCACAAATCCTGTTAATATTTGACATAATAACAAAAACTACGTACAAAACAAAGATCGTTATGCCGGTCCTCTCACTCAGTTAAAATTATCATATTTTCTCTACTAAATAACCGTCAATAAAAAACACAAGTGTCAAATACTAATAACGAAACTAGATTTTAACTGAATGAGAGTATAGCGAGACCGGAATATCTTTTTTGTTTTAACTTTTTATAACTAGGTCAAATAATAACAGGAATTGTGAATACTGATAATCGGCGACTAAAATTGAAATATATTATTGATATATTTTATATGATTTTAATTATACTCGCCTGTCCCGTACATATATGTTTTCATTAAATTAATCGAATATGGAAGTCTGGGTATTCACAGATCTTACATAGGCCGGTGAAGTGATCATATTACACACGTGTAACATTTACCATTCTACCCGTGATTGACAACCACACTACTCAACTATTTAGAAGTCATACATATAATACATATGATCAATCTCATGACGCCCCCCGAGCACACACAAGCCATCTATGATCGGATTTTAAAAGCTTTTATTTAGCAGAGACTTTTCTTTGTATGCAAGATCTGAACTCGGATTATTTTACAAACTGGGAAAAGCCTGAAAACCTGAATTTAAATTTTTATATAGCTTATACTTTGACCAGTTATTTTATTCACAATGTGACAAAATGACATTCTTTCTTATAGAGTTTTTTTGGTAGAATTGTTTTCATTATCCATTGATAATGGCGTTGACATTTAATACATTACTTTGAATTGTGTCTCTTTGACTCATAATCTGAGAGATGAGATTGATAAGATGAGTTTTTAATTATAAATTATTTAAAAAAAACATATATTTTATGTTAAAAATTGAAGTACAGACATCTAAAATTCCGACTGAAATTGGCCTGAAGATCGTTTGGAGCATTTCATGAATATAATTCAAACATTAAAGCGAAAGTTATTTCTAATCGATTATTGAATTCGTTGCTATGATTTCACTCTCCTGCAGTAGTGACTCTAATAACTTGCAAGATTATTTGCCGTTTAATGATCGTTTATTATTTTTTATTGATATTTATTTTGATTGTTTTTTTTTCTTCATCGTATTTTGCGTTGCACACCAATAGGCAATCGGCTTTATTTAGTTTTGCAGTTATTAATGATAACTTTGTAGTATTTCAACATAAATATGTATGTTAAAATATTATGCATAGGATTGCATAAATGATGAAATTTAAAAATAATAATAACAATTAATTAATGTATTTTAATTAACGAAGATTAAGAGGAAAAAAATCAAGGTTAAATGGATTTTCATATTGATTCCGAAAAATATAATAAAATTATAATAAAAAAATATTTTTTGTAGATACTTTGTTTTTAACCACTTTTATTTTTGGTATTTTTCTCCACCCGGTTTCGACAAGAACCTTATCATCTTAAGGGATGACCGTACATGTACACGCACATCTTTAGGGATGACAATACATGTCAATCCCCGAAGATGACAAGGTTCTTGTCGAAACCGGTTGGAGAATAGTACCAATAATGGAAGTGGTTAAAAACAAAAAAATTGTTTTATTTTATAAAGTGTAATAATAAATGACTTTATGCCTTATTTTGTTAAGGTGAGATTAAAAATGGAAAAACGGATAAAAGACTAACTTTCATATGGTTTTAGTCTAATTTTGGAAGGTTATCATTTTTTAATCACTTAACCCCCAAAAGTCGTCAAAATCACATGAAATCTCTAGTCGACGTGATGAAATTAAAACATGATCTATTAAATCAATTCATTTTATATCCGAATATCGCCATTTTGCATTCTTTTTTCTGTGCCAATAAAGTTATACGAGTTTATCTTAAAATGTAATATGTAATTATTCAGTCGTTAAATCCGAAAATTAAGAAAGTAATAAATATATCAATTGGGTTGTCGGTTTACATATATGAATTAATTAAAATAATTATTACATATATTTTTTAATGAAAACAGAGAGAGTTATAGAAACATTAAGTATGTTTATTTTAAATATACGTACATACATACAATGACATAAATTAAAAGAACTCGATAGATATCTATTTTTCAGTCGCTCCACTTATTCTGAAAATTTGTATGTATGATAAGTATATACATTCTCTAAGCTGAATAGTTTATTTGCCTTGTGACTTTTCTCATGCGTTAGAACTAAAAATACGAATAGTTCAAAGGAAATGTCTGGTCGCAAGTAATATGTATACATTACGCGTAGGGTTACCAAATTAGTTCGTCTCTAGCAACATATTGTTGCAGACAGAGAAGGAATGTAAACAGGTTTATGATTCACATTGTATTCTGTTACTCAGGAACTCCGCTCAGCTGATAATGTGCTTTCATTCACATCTGAACGCTGGCTCGAGTCAGTGTAAGGTTACATTCTTCAAACTTGGTGAGGTCAGAATTTTAAAAGCGCAGATGAAACTGATAATAACGCTTACTGCATTTTTATAATTGTGCTTTTGAAACTTCGACACCATGTTCTCACATTCATTTAATCAAAGAATGTGACATACAACAAAACAAGTTTCCGTTGCCAAATTTATATGATAATGAAGACATCTTTTTGCTAAGACGTCCGGTATGACATGATGAAGTATGACTTTCTACAGAAATTATAGGATGTACTTAGTTAAAAAAAATCTTAATACTCTTATCCATCCACACCTCATTGGGTGTGTATTAGAGAAAAAAAAACTAATTAAGTACATCCTATAATTTTTTATGAAAGTGATATTTCATCATTTCATGTCGGACGTCTTAGAGCACTCCATCGGTTGTCTTGGTTGTTAATTATATGAAGCTAAGCGCCCTTGAGGTGATTTCTCACTGAGATCGCGCTATATAAATTATTTATTATTATTTAGGTAAACAGTCCTGCGTTGGAGGTAACAGTCCTGGGTAATATAAAATAAACATAAGAGGGAAAAAAACTTATGGGTTTTTATTACTTCCCTGGAAATCGAACCCGGGACCTCCAGCACGGTAGTTAAACGTTCTAATCACCACAATACGGAGGCAGCCACTGAATAAAATTGTTGGCAAAACGTAATGGTTAAAATTCGCACCCTTAAGGTTCAAGTTTGATAAAATCTTGTTTGCAATCAAATGAATCTCAGGCAAAATGCACTATTCTACTTGTTGAACCAGATTCGTTCGTTTTTAAGTTTGAACTCTTTAGAGCAAAACAGGGCATTTTGCCAACAAAATATGAATTCTTTTTTCTTTCAACTGACATCCACATTTTTGTAAATTATTTTGTATGATGTGAAACTAAATATTGACAGCATGAATTTGTTTTGTTTTAGTTTGAAAATATTTTAACTATAAATTTATATGTAACTAACATACGTATATAACGCTGTGCCTTTCCAAAAAAGTTACTAGGCTCTTGTGCTTGAAGAGGGACTTGCACTGTATATTTATTTATTGTACATATTTGATTGAGGATATATAATATACAATCTTGCAAATATGCAACTTTATATCGATAAATATGTTAATTTTTACATTTTTTATTTAATTTTTACTTAGTAAATATACATAAAAGTAAACTTAAATTAAAAATGGATAGATTTTACCACAAAATGGCTACTGAATCAATTAATGAAATCGTTAATTTTTCATTTGTAAAACTAAAAATTTCCATCAGGATTTAAAAAACTCAATTGAAGTAAAAACATACTTTTCGCTTTCAAAATAAATGATTTAAGGGTGTTTTTATTATAGAAAATGAAATCATGTAAGGTGAAATTTAGTGACCATTTATATCATTGTTAAATTTTTGTTTTTTTTTTATGGGAAAATAAAATATATTATCAAACATTATCCGATACAAGTGAGGTCGTTCAGCTTGATTGATTACTCGTATATGTAGTGCCGAGAATCACTAGACTTTGAGTAACCTCGTTGAGAAGTAAGCGTTGCACAATTACAGCGTTTTATTGAATAGGTCAATGTCCGACGTAAACATCTTCTTGCCAAATGCTAAAAGTTTGGCAATGCACATCGTTTCCTGTCGCATTCATGTCACATCATGTTCTCTGGCTGCTTGCATTATACTTATTATTGTAACTTATTGTTTGGGTTTGCAATCGATTGCAGCCAATAAGGTAGTCATTATATCGTAGTACTGCGTGCCATTGAACCTTGATGTCGATACTGTCCGTGTTGCGTCTTAAAATCTAACTGTATCGTCATTATAAATATTTTGGTAACGTTAGTTTGAACAATACTTCCTACGAAGTGTATTGGCTGTATAAAATTTACAAATTTTAATAGTATTATCAGCTCCAAACCTTAAGAATCCATATATTTGTTTTATTATTATCATGGGTATGATTTTATAATGTTAATTACAACTTTTACGAGCGGATTAGTAACAAACATACGTTTAATTTTATGAATTTGTATTCACATTAACACCATTTAAATATCGGCCCTAAAATAAATTTTAATACTGTGGTGAATATATGTTACAAATGCTTATTTAAATTATTAGATTATATATTTTGAGTTTAAATTTCATTTGTTAAATACCATTATTTCTTATAATCTATTGTGACACGTGTTTCGATGCATTCCGCATCATTTTCAAAACACTAAATGATGCGGAATGCGTGTACAATACATTTTAAGAAATAATGGCATTTACCAAGTGAAATTTAAATTAAAAATGAAAAGATATTGCCATAAAGTGACTGCCGAATCAATCAATGAGATTTAATTATTTCGAATCACATTAATGCGAGACAAAAATCTCAACATCAATGTTAGATGTAATATTTTAACGAATTACGATTATTATTTATTTAAACAGTTCTTACTTGGTAATAATTTATAAGTATTTATAATATCAGTGGAATAAGTCGAGTAATTATGAATTCGATTCGATATTATTATACACACTCGTAGATATCTATTAATTCAATAATTATGAAAATATGTGGATGCCACACAATTTCAATCACCACCGTCTCGCTTCATTGTGGTCTGCTATAATTCTCTAAGATCAATAACTGTATTTTAGATTTGAACGAAATCTGTCAATAGGCTTTCTGTCAAGAATTGGGCCTAGCTCTATAACACTAACCCAGATAAAAGATACACATTCATATGGCCCTTTGCACGTTTACTTAACTCCGATATTCGGGCTTCAAGGAAAAATGTCATAATCCATTTTTAAGTTGATATTATTTTGATACCTTTGATTTTGAAAAATTATGAATGTTGTGGTATTGTTTTATGAAACTATTTTTTTTCATTTAAAAAAACATTTTTATGATGATTTTCAGCCCATCGCTATGAAATACAATAATATATCGATGAATCCGGGATAGGCACTGCTTCTTCAGTTAGTTTTTTGTCACTGCTTTTATGACTTTGTGGAATGCACGCCCCTGCCTGCCTAAATACGAAAATGTGTGATCGCTTGTATGTAGTTTATGGAGACTCTTCGTTGAGCGGATCATTTAATAAAAGCTTAGCGCTTCCCACGAGTAGAACAAACTCTAAACAAAGTTCCTACGAGTATATTAATTGTTCATCAAAATGGGTTAGCGATGAATATGGGGATTTTGATATGTTCATCTTGACATCGTCACTGCTGAGATCACTAACATTGTAACTCGGCATTGATATCGTGGTGTGTCCCTTGTTTCGTACGATTTGTCTTTGACTTGAGATTTGACTTTTCTCTTTTGCCCCTTTTCATCCCTCCCGTTCTTCTTCCAGGTATTTTCATAAATTTATAAATGTGCTTTTTTTAAAATACTCGTTTATAAAAATTACTTGATGTAACTGTTCTGTGTAATTCCCAAGTAAAATAATAGAAAAATAAATAAAATAAAAACGGTTTTTTTTTTCAATTTTAATTATCCTTTTAAATTAGTGTTCTCTTATCATATATAATGCCATTATTGACATAAAATGATTTTTCATATTATTAATGATAGTCTGTATTATAACTATTCGGTATTTTTGACTTGATTTTTTTGCTGTTGAATATTTTCTCAATTCCGAGAAATTTCTGTTGTATGAAGTGTTTTCACCGTAATGTTATTATATTATTTTGCTTCTTGCGGACTTCGCTCAGGAGCAAAGGTTGGGCGCTGTAGTTGCTATTATTAATGCTATACGTAACTACGTTACAGGTAAGTGCTATAATGTTGCTGATCATTTTATTTGATAGAAGTACATAGTTGATAGGAATGCTTTTTTACAATATTATATACTCAACACATTACCTTTGCCAGAACTACCTTAGGTTATTTACCTTTATACGGTATCTATAAAAATTTAAAAAAATGTATTTCAACAGATATGAAGAAGAATATGGATGTCTGGGTATTTACAGGACTTATGACCTGTCATAGGCTGGTTAAGTGATCAATTTACACTCGTGTAACATTTACCATTCTACCCATGATCGATAACACTTCTTAAAATTTTGAAACTTCTAGATATGATTGATTTCATGACAGAATACATATGAGTTCACAACAGTCATGATGTTATGTCTATGTTGGATTGATAAAGCTTTTATTTGGATGTATGCAAGATCCGAACCCCGGATTATTTATACATACTGGGAAATACCTAAAAACACGATTTTCAATTTTTTTGTCACTTCCCCTCCGGGCGGGGCAACTTTTTTACCTTCGAGAATTCATTCAATCGGTATATTTGTATACGTATTTTTTAAAAAATGCGGATTTGTTAATCAGCTGTTCTCAACATTTTTGAGTTCATTCCTCTTAAGAAAATGTTGTATTTTCCAATTGCTTACTTCTCTATGTTGGTGGCGGCCAAAAAAGAGCATTAAAAAATTATATCCCCATTAAAATTTCGCTTGCGTTCAATACTTTAAATTTTCTTCATTGCTTTCATCGGCGGGGTGGTGGAATATCAATGTATGTCAATCGCCTTAAATAATATTATTTATTTATCTCCTTCTGAAGGTCCTATGTTTAACTCATGGGGTGCGCCTTAGCTACTTTATTCACCCAATAGCGGGCATAATTGCCCACATTGAGAAATACTGGTATAAATATATATTTACTGTCCAGTACAAGAAATTTGATATTGCGATTTAAGTAAATTTCTTGACACCGGATGTAATTATAAAACTATGATAATTACGTTAAAGTTAGATTTAGAAAGTAAAAAAAAAAACAACCATATAGTTTTTTCCACTTTTATTTAATTTGGCCAGTGACTGGGTTTTGTCGTTACTGTTATCGACTGGTGATGATGGTGACCAGTCTGGTGATGTCTATAACGACGAAACTCCGTCACTGGTCGAATAAAATAAAAGTGGAAAAAATAGACTTTTTTGTAAAAAATGCAGTTCCACCAAGAGATGTCAGTACAAATCATAAATTTGATATAGAAGGTTTGAAAATACATATACATACATATTGAGAGATTGTATATTTTTATAACTATTGTATATATATATAACACTTTTTAATTATAAATTTCAAGGTATCGCATTTTTATGTCTTACAAACTCATTAGCATTTTAGAACTAAAAATATCCCTAATAAATAAGTCAAAATAATTTATTTATCAATGGTAAATTCACCAGAAAAAACATGTAGTTATTTGAAATATGCATAATATTATAATAAACTGGAAGTAGCCGGGAAGGTCGTTATCCAGTTTCTACAGAACATAAAATAATTATTTTAAATTGCAGAGAACGCATTGCAGTTACATAATTATACTTAAAAACTGGTCTACATATATATATATATTCTAAGCAATCAACGCCCTCGCAAATAGTTAGCGCTAGGTAATAGTTTATACTGGTTTTATTTTGAATTAATGTAGATTATTTTGCAACAGCATATAAATAATCAAAAGCACTACTGGTTCTTTTTTCCATCATTCAACATTCTTGCTTATTTACGCATTAACAGTGACTTGAACGCAGATTCATAGTCTACTGTATTATATTATTTATTCATGTAATATCTAAAATTTACAAATCTTCGTTTGTTCATAATATTAAATATCCTAAAGTAATTCACCGATTGCTTTGAGATTTGGACACTACGTTGCCTCCTAATACGCGCGCGTTTTTACGTGGGGCTAATAAATATCTTTTTCAAACAGCTTTATACTGCAATGGCAGCGCCATCTGTTGATTGCAACAGCTACACATTGAACAAAACACACAACCTAAACAATGCTCAAATTGGATAGTGTGCTTCTTGATAGTTGCTGTCATTAACCATTTTCAACGTTTTCAACGTTCCATAGATTTTTAATATTTTCACTGCATAGCATTATGAAATGTACCATACTAGTAGTGTGTTTTATTTTTATTTTAAATATTTTCTTCATTTTCTATTTTATCAGACTGAGCCACAGCAAGGCGTGTTGAAGTACAGCAAGTATAGAAATATAATTCATACTCGTGTGTTATTTTAAACTCTCAGGAAAAATGGCGGTACTTGTACAACTATTTCGCGTATTTAACGGAAATTTTAATGCCAGTATCAATAATAAAGGTGGATTTATCGTATTTACGTTCTCTACAAAGTTGCGTTGTAATTTATTATGACGTTCAGAATTATCAAAATATCACGAATACATCGTGTATTCGTTTATTACGAAATTCTGTTCGTGATGTTAGACAAGAGAGATGATCTTTAGTTTGATACACTTAAAGATAACGGTTTTACACCATCGAACATGATAAAAACCAGCTACCGGTCGATAAAAAATATTTTAATCAACCTTTGTATACATTATCTCATACAATATATTCTCTTGTAATAAAAATTATCAAATTTTAATGCCAGTATCAATAATAAAGGTGGATTTATCGTATTTACGTTCTCTATAAAGTTGCGTTGTAATTTATTATGACGTTCAGAATTATCAAAATATCACGAATACATCGTGTATTCGTTTATTACGAAATTCTGTTCGTGATGTTAGACAAGAGAGATGATCTTTAGTTTGATACACTCAAAGATAACGGTTTTACACCATCGAACATGATAAAAACCAGCTACCGGTCGATAAAAAATATTTTAATCAACCTTTGTATACATTATCTCATACAATATATTCTCTTGTAATAAAAATTATCAAATTTTAATGCCAGTATCAATAATAAAGGTGGATTTATCGTATTTACGTTCTCTATAAAGTTGCGTTGTAATTTATTATGACGTTCAGAATTATCAAAATATCACGAATACATCGTGTATTCGTTTATTACGAAATTCTGTTCGTGATGTTAGACAAGAGAGATGATCTTTGGTTTGATACACTCAAAGATAACAGTTTTACACCATCGAACATGATAAAAACCAGCTACCGGTCGATAAAAAATATTTTAATCAACCTTTGTATACATTATCTCATACAATATATTCTCTTGTAATAAAAATTATCAATTTCGGCGTATCTAAACGCGGCATGATTTATTTTTATCGCTTAGAACAAAGAAATGTATAACGTACTTAAAACTGAAGTGTTCCAAAGTATCTACATAATTGTTATATTCTACGAGTATAAAAATGATTGACGGTTTATTTTTAATTCCTTTCGATCTGTCATTGTTCCGACAATTTTATCAAATTTTCGTATAAGTATCGCGTTTCTTAGACATTTTGAGAGGGTAAAAATATACTTTTGACTAATGTTGATCAGAAATCGAAACAGGTAAATAAACAGTATTTTTTACACTAATAATCAAAACCAACTGTCAAAGTGATTTTTATTTAACGAACGAAAGCATAGAGAAAGTCCAGAAATAATTTACTTCTCTAAATTTATACATACTTTTTGTCGTTGGAAATTTAATTAAACTAAACTTATTGGTTCACTCTTATATAGTTTTTTACACGGGTTTGAGCGGTAGTAATTTACTAAGTAAAAATATGTTTTAAAACGGATGAGGTTAAGATGTGTAAGGGATGTGAATCTATTGAATATCTTTTGATACTAACTTTATATTCGAAAGTAAAAATTAAAACGTAACATATTAGAATGCTGCCATAAATTTTCTTTTGAAATATCGCGTTTCGTTTTTAATTTAAATTTCACATGGTAAATGCCACTTTTTCTTAAAATTTATTGTTACTCGTGTTTCGATACTTTCCGCATATTATCAAACACCATGTGTGATGCTCAGTCTAAATTTTAGAGTTGTGTCCTTAGGATATTGAAGGATGAAGAGGTGGTAGGAGCTGTTTCTTTATTGTTTGTTTAATAATATCGTATTTTATTTAGGTTTCATCGTTAAGAGCGTAAATTTACTAAATCCATAATTTTTCTTTCATCGTATGATTTTCTTTTTACAATAGTAATTTGTAGCTAATTTTGCCAAATTTATATTAACTTAGCTCTTTGTTATCTATTTAAATGATTGATCGTTAGTATGAGTCATTATCTCAACCAGGAATGGATCTTGCCTATTAATTCTGCCCTATTTTGGTATTGTATTTTATAAACTGTATAAGATATGATTTATACAGGATATATTATGTGGGTGCTTTGTAATGGATACCGAATATTGATGCAGTCAGTCTTATTGCAGCATTGCTTCCACCAGTTAATTTTATCTTCACGATGTTTGACGTTAACAACTAGATCATTAAACTTAGTTCTTTGACCATGTACATAGTATACCCGGTTTGACGTTAATAACTAGATCATTAAACATAGTTCTTTGACCATGTAGTATACGAGTACCTGCCTAGTTCTCAGGGCAGGGGGCGGCAGTCTACTTACCAGAAATTAGGTTGATGATTGTGTTCGAGTGAGGCAGTGCTTTTCCGGATAAATGATATATCTGGGTCGTTACAAATTTATACTGTCGATCTTTTCTTGAAAGGGTTATACAATCTTCGACAGATAAATGATAGATTATTATAAGAACTATTTTCCCGAGGCACTTTTAAGTCGGCGAAGTCTCTTCAGAGGATAGAATGAACAGTTATTTATTATTTACAAAATGTTAGTCATATTAGCATATAACCGAGATTTAAGTCTACCGGTTCCGTATCCGTCTCTTCGTCAGGACAATTACAACACCAGCATGCAAATAATACTACACGTTTTCATTGATTTGGCGTTTAATTTGTAGAACTTCATAATTTTTATTTAAATATCAAAATCAAACACTGATTTTTAGGGTCAGTTATGTTGTATATTTTATTTAAAAAAAATCATAAATGATTATCTTTACATTTAAATATTAAGAAAAAACTACACAATATACAGTATACCCTTAAAAATCAGTGTTTGATTTTAATATTTAAATATAATACTACACATCACTACCAACTTCACAAATTTTTAATCACATTCGTTTTTGGTCGACCCGAGGTCCAACATACACTAAGGATTTCAGAGCAAAGGCTAAGGTCTAAGATGCACTAAGGATGTTTGTCAAAATAGGTCAGGATTTTATAGGTTGATAGGAGTGAGTGGGGACTAAAGTGGGTGATGACAAATATTTCTTAACCAATGATGTCGAATGAAATATTGCAATAAGCCTTTATTCATTGAAATGCGATGGATATCATTCATTCTTTAAAAATATTTTTAATAATATGGTATGGTGATCTTACTAATTATACAAAATAACAACAAAAAGAAAAATTCCTAACATTACATTACATTATAAACTTATTTTCATTGTTCCAACTCTTAAAATATGACAAAATCTCATCTTAAAAAAAAAAACGCAAGGAAGACGAGATTCGATTGTTTTAAAAAAATAAAAGGATGTTTTTTTTTCCTTTAAACAATACCTTTAGGTTCCTTTCTACATTACAAAAATTATGTTTTCCCCCTTAAACAACACCTTTAGGTACTTTTCTACTTTAAAAATTATTTAAATAATTCCAAAACAAGTTAAAGTTCTAATTATATACCATGTAAGTGATTTTTTATATTTAAAACTGCTAGGTACTTATGTGATTAACCGTATGTAATGTTTAAAAGTATTCCACCATTGAAAAAAAATGGAAACATACGTTTATAATGTCAAGAAACTTTTTCTGTTACAAAGTTCAAAACTACATACATGGGGGTCACAATCATATTACATGGTGTATTGCAGTCGCTATATTAAAAACTGCACGCAACTAAAACATGTAGGGTAGACTGGGTACGGTTGAAACAATTTTGCTTATATTGTCCATAGTATTGCTCTTTACAAGTCAAGCGATGATGAAGATGCATTAAATACAAGAGCGTGTTTCTGTCTACTAATGGGAAGTATTATTTCAGTACCCGGTGTGTTATTTTTAGTGGCAGATCAAATTAAAAAAATATATCCGATTTGTTTCAACCGTCCCCATACCAGGGGCAGTTGAAACAGTGATTGGGGTCAGTTGAAACACACGCAAATAAATCAATATTTAATATTGTAAGACGTTTTATTCATTATTTATTTTTGTGTTATAAATAATTATGGCACCGCATGACAATATTAATCAGTCTACAGATATTTAATGAACAAAAACAACTAAAAACAATGGCATTTAAAAAAAAAACAAATCGAACGAAAATAATCTGTGAATAAATTAAAGGAAACACTTCTGTCATTTTGATTAGTCATAAATCAAGCGGAAATCTAGCTTTGGGATCATTCCGAGTCGCAATTGTGGCAAACATAGCTAAGACCACCTTTTGTGCAGTCTTCTTGAGCCCACAGTTTACAAGTGGTGCACTGTATCCACTTTTCACCGAATCTACTCTCTGAATACAGTGACAGACAAACAAGACAATAGCACTCGTCCTCTTTTGATGATGATTCCTGTTGCGTATTATGATTATTTTTTCCTTTAACGATCCTTCTACTTTTTCCTCTATCCAATCTTTTCTTCACTTACTTAGTTTTCATCCGTTTCAACCTTATTTCATGCTCCTTTCTTATCTCTTCTTTCTCTGTTTTTTTTAGTAGCAAGTATTTTGCAAACTCCTGCTTCTGCTATTTATTAAAAACTTTGTTGTGGGGTTCATATCCCATTTTCTTCTTCGCCAGATGCATCTAGCTTTCGTATATATCTAATGAGCGAACAGTGGTTTAATCCATGCTTTTCCGACGCTTTTCGCAGTGAATCTCCTGCTTTAACCTCTTCATCAGCGTATGTGTACCTCGACAACTCGACCTCTCCTCTCGAAGTCTTTCTTGCGCGTACTCTCGGCATCTAGAAAATAGGAAAACTGAAAAAATATGTTGTTTCAACCGTACCCACAAAAAATGTTTCAACCGTCCCCAACCCCTCCTTTAGGTGGAAAACAGAAAATAGTAATGTTAACAATAATGGCACATTAAAACTAATCACTATATCGTGTTCTACAAGCTTCATTTCAAACACGAAATCATACTCAATAATATCGTTTCAATAGAAACCGTAATAAAAGGAAAATTCTCAGAACAAAAATATTTACTTTTGGTTATCAAAATACAATAGGACCTCCTACAAGCAACTGCACAGTGCGGCGAGCGATGCAACACTGATATTTGTGTTTGAACTTGTTGTCCGCTTTGTTCGTCCCTTGGACCCTTCACCCTACCGCATACGGTTTGCAAGATATTTGCTCTGTTTCAACCGTCCTTTGTTTCAACCGTACCCAGTCTACCCTACTTGTAATCTCAAGTCGATTAGGCGGATTAAAAATGTATTTTTATATTTGAGACAAAATGATGTTTAATAACATGAAATCTATAATTAAGAAGCATAAATCAAATTACTTAGAAAATATAACCTACTTTGTGTAGAAACTTTAAAAACAAGAAAAAAATACCACTAATGTTTTCGTTCAAATAAAAGAAAAAAAAATCGTTAACGTAAAATGAAAAGTATTCGTACCATTTCATTAATATTTATTTCGTAAATATACAAAAAAAAAACAATTAAATATTCTAATTACATTTTTTTTATTTTTTTTTATTCATTTAATATATTTACATTTTTATTTATAACATAATAACATTTGAATCATTTATACATATGTAGAACTTTTATATTTCGATTCGCTGTGCCATGATTTCTTGTTTTTTATCATTTCTTTAAAAAATTTAAAACCTTCGAAGCCTCTATTTTAAGAGCATGCTGCAGGTAGGATTGTAAGAATGAGGAAGGTAGATATGAAAATAACACATGTATGTACACCCAAACCAATTGAATAAAAATATGTATTTCTTGGATTCATTTTCCAATTTGTGGGAATCGAACCGGAGACGCCAGTTTCGCAGCCGAGCGTCGACCTAACTACGCCATGGACTAATCTCAGTTGAGCGAATAAGAGCTGATATTTCTTTTTTATTGTTTTTGACGACATAAAAAAGAACGTAAAAACTTTGTAGTATTGTTGATGGATGATATATATTATACCAAATTATATAACAGCGGCCGCCTGGTAATTTTATTTTTCAATTATGTTTTTTACAATGGTAATTCTCCTCAACCTGCATTCGTGATGTTATTTATTTGGCTTACATCGATGTTTTTCTATTTAATAGGTAACTCCAACAGATAATAGTAGTATTATGTTTCCTCTATGCGTGTAACCTATACCTTCGAGCAATGGCAAAAATCTTGTTTTATGTTTATTTGCCTACAATACACTTCAACATAATCCTATAGTACATTACTCATAATTACCAGAATAATATATTTATGCGTAGTTAAGCTATGTCCGCCTCCGTAGTGTAATGGTCATCACGTTCGACATCCGTTCTGGAGGTCCCGGGTTCTGTAAGTGATTTTGCACTCTAATATTTATACAATATTACCCTGGACTGGTAACTGAAGCAGAGGGCTAATCACCTTCCCTTCATGTGTTAACGATCAAGATAACTGCGTTTATATGATGCTGTGCTCTATGCACCATTGGGGTGCGGGTTGAATGAATCAATTAATAAGCAATGTTGTATTATTATTTTTCCTTAGGAAGTTGAAATAAGCTTTGTAGTAAATTATTGGATTTCATAAACTGTTATTGAAAAAACAAACATTATTTTATATTTATTGGGAATGAATGTAGAAATACCTTAAAAATACTGTCTATTCGTGATAGCGTCATGAAATTGTGGCCCAATATCTCAAATGTTCACGACTTTTACGATGTTTACAACTGGTTTATATTTATATGTACATTAATTTGTTTTATGGGAAGCGTGTTACTCCAAAACTAGTCATTACTGACGTTATTAATTTTACTATCGCTAATACTATCATTCAACATATTTCATTCATTTCTTGACATTGTAAATATGTTATATGTAGGTACTGAACTCACCTTAACTAGTTGTGACTATTATTTAATTTTAACTAGTATTTTTTTCGGAAGTCTAATGAGACATTGATACACCAATCGAAATGTTATGTTGTGTTAGGCTAGAGTTTTTGCAGGTGAAAAATGCTTTTTGCAAGTAATGGCCGTGACTTTCAACATCATAACTCATAGCACTTTTTCGTTATTGAAATGACGCGGGTTCATATTAATCAAACTCGAGTGGTAAAAGTGCGATAAAAAGTGTCATCTCGTCATAAAGAGCATTGAATCGATTAAGTGGACACAATAGGGACGAATGGTCACAAACGAGTCATGAAAACTGGTGAATGCGTAGAAAGTCGTCATTAGTATTTACTTACTGCGATTGATAACACAATCCATACGCTTAATTGAGCACCTGTTATTTGAACAAGAAAATAGGAAAAGTGCACAAAAGGTCCCGATATAGGAGGGATTTCAAGGATGAAAGTGGAGTTTAATGAAAATGCCTTTCTATAAAGCTGTCGCGTTCTAGCTGTGCAATGGCGTGCAGCAACGTCTGTTTGGGTCGTTATAGCGCTCCCCGCCTATGCTCATTATCTTCAGTTTCCACACCGACCGCCATATTGCTCTGTCCGCCAGTTCCTGGTGAGCTGCAGCGGCCGCTGCCCGCGTATTCGCGTGATGTAGCGACTCCGCTTTTCCGAAACTCGCTCAAACTTCGAAGAACTTTGCCCACTTTTCATCGGCGCCGGGTCCGATCGACATTGCATCAAACGCCGCGATTGTGATCGGTTGTATCGGCTAAGTGCACGCGCTGTCGAACAGTCAGAATGGACGCTGAATATTTACCGATTACTTATTTTTACGCTACCTAATAGTCGTTTATTTGAGCCAAATAACAATGAAGAATGCAGTTTGCAAAATTCACTTAATTAACTTACCACAAAAGCGGAGTTATCATAATACCGGAGTGTTGTAACTGTGGGAACAGCTTGTACGAATGCAGTTTAAAGTTCCTTTTATTTTTAAGATTAGCATCTATTATGTTGTAATTATCCTAGCACTCGTACTAGGCAGTTCCTTATCTCGTCCGGTCATATTAAACTGTTGGATCAATAATTCTATCGGAATAAATACCGGAATCGGTTCGGTTCCTCTCTTGTATATTTTTTCTAATGGTGTCAACTTGTGCCACTCGGGATATCATAGCAAAAGAAATGGTATCGTTTTGAAAATAAAATTTTTGTAAATCGCTTAAAAAAAATCCAGTGAAAATGAGTGATCAAGAACCAGAATCTCTGGACTCCTGGGACCTAAACGGTCTCAATTCCCTGGACTTATGGGATTACAGTATGGAGCTGGAATGTCTCAGGGGACCCGAAGGTAAAAATCAAATTTATTACGGATAAGTCTCATAAGTGGAAGTGAATGGAGTTCGAGTAGCCTTTCCGACTGGCGAATAGTTTTTTAGAAGGGAATTTAAAACATTCTGTGGATGTATTTATACATGATCATTTTGTACATTCCTCTCTAAAATAATGTAGAATTATTTATGGAAATTTTAATCCATTTCAACTCGAACGGAAGAGACCTTGAATCTGAAAATTATTGCATCGTAATCCCAAACATATCCTGGTTATCATCATATGTCGATTGCTTAATATTTATGTATATATTAAGGTAGTATGTAGTTAATTAATACCTGAAAATTATTATTCAGTATCTACAGCTTACAATTCAGGGCTGGAATTACAATATCTGCGTAAATAAGTGTACAAAATATTAATATTAGATGTTTCTGGAGTTACATTTCGAATTATGTATCTTTAAACCGATTTTCGATCAATTCAATGCCCGAAGTCCATGCTACCGAAATGAAATAATATGTGCATTTTAATTTACCGATATTTGACTTATCTCCCTAGTTGACGCTTTTGTAACTTAAGCTCTGATAAAGTTTTTTGCATGATCAATATTATAATATTATATAATCCGTTATCTCGAATTCTCTATTCGCAATTAATTAAATATGGGAAAAGCTTCAATTGGATATACAAATATGTATTATTACCTATATGAAAATACAACTAAAAAGGTTTTTCTAATTTTATTTTACTTGACCAGTGATTGGGTTTCGTCGTTACCGACATCATAATATCAAATATATCTGTGATAGTATTTTTATACTGCATACGTTTTTTTAGTAATTAAATTAATACATATTTTATTACAATTGGTAATTAGATCAATATAAATATAACATGAGTCTGGTAGCATTGAAAATATTTCTTTACACTCAATGTTAGATATTAATAAAATATACAATTATGCTTATAAAACGAATATGTTCCTCTGTTGTAATAACAGTTATTAAACAAATCTGACTTAACGATGTTGGGTTATTATCAGTTTATAATGTTTACTCGGCGAATTTTATAATTGCATATTAGATTCATCATGGCGACTGGTAAATCTCTTTGCCGAGTAACTTAATTTAACGACTTTAAAAATAAATAAAAATACTAAACTTAAGTCATGAGTTATTTAAAACATTTAAATTAGTTCGTGTAATTTCCAGATGTAAAATCAAGTGAATAATTTAATTAATTGAACATATTAGAAATGTGTGCTTTCAATTTTTTTCTTTTCTTTTCTTTTTAACCTGACTGAGAAATAGTGCCGTGTCCGGGTACAGCTTACGTGTTTGTAATATAATTAAAAATTAAATTATTTAAAAAAATGTTTAAAAATTATGTACTCATGTTATACCTGCTGACGTGGGGGGCCTTACTGGTCTTACTTTTAACTTACTGGTCTTACTTGACAGGCGCCGTGGCGTAGTTGGTAGGCGCTCGACTGCGAAACTGGCGTAGCGGGTTCGATTCCCGCCAATTGCAAAATGAATACAAGAAAGATTTATTTTCAATTGTTCTGGGTGTTTGTGATGTATTTTTCACATTTCGCTCACTCCTTTCAAGAACGTCATAAATCAAAAATCATCAATTTTCAGTTGTGCGTGTTTTCGGAATGCCCAGAAAATGTGCTATATCCCACCAAAAGAGGCATATTTTTAACTTAATATTTACCCGCTACAGGGCAGAAAATGTTGTTTTTGCATTTTGAATAAAAAGGTGTTGTTTTTTTTTAATTTTTAATATACTAAATATTTTTCAAATGGAGAAAAAACCTTCAGGGTTTACCTAAAAAGTTGTGCTGCACAGTAAAAAGTTCAATAAGGGGCTTGATATGTATTTTTAATACATATGTTATATTTTAAATCTTTATAAACGTTCTCCTGAAAAATCAAGTTTTTTAATTTATGACGTTCTTGAAAGGAGTGAGCGATTTACCTTCCCGATCCTTACTATCCTACCTGCAGACAAGCATCTAAAATAGACGCTTTGCGGGTTATTCCTTTAAAAAAATTAATAGTAATACTGGACCAAAATTATAATATACGCATTAGTTAATTTGGCGAGCGTGCCTTTGCTTTTACAGCACTGACGGCGTGGAATGCTTTTCCACCAGCAGTTAAAAATAGTGAGAGTGAGATAGAAAAACTAAAAACGCATTTGTTTTCACTACCTCTTTTTCCCTAATTCAATCACAGTGAAGCGCCCTTGAGGTAGTATTTCACAAAAATGGTGCTTTGTAAATTATCCAAAATTATTATTATTATCATTATTAGTTTTTTAAGAATTTTTCTAAATTTGTTAAATATTAAATAATAACAATAAAAATAGTTTTTTTTATTCACACAATTTCTTCGACAAAACCACAAAATCGTTAGATAAAAATCAGCACTATTACAAAATCTACTAATTTATGTATTTTATTGATACTATTATAAAAATTTTAATATAAATTTATTCGATACGTTCCAATAACGCCAGCATTCCTCCATAAAAATATTATCTTAAAATAAAATTTTCATCCTCATAATTTTCCTTCCAATATAGCTTAAATAAAATGTTATCAATATTTTTTTAACTATCGGATAAAAAGTATTTCTAAAATATTGTATACGTGTAACAAAGACCACATGTTATAATTGTTTCACTGTTTGTGCTCCATTAACCGAGGTGTAATTTGAGACTTGTACAATTATGTAATAAAATTAATATTTTTGGTCTGCTAGTTATGGATAGTAACGAATGAAGTTTACTGCCTGGCAGTCATTAAAGCTCAGTAATTTTGTGAAAAATGCAGAATCCAAAATACTTGTCTGTTGAGCTCTTGGGTCTCCAAAACAGCTATTAGATACTATGATAAATTGTGTCTTATTTAGAAAATATGACAATACTAGTAAGACAAATAAATGGACTATGTATGTGACAAATATTGATTGATATAAGATATTGAATCCATTGTGTCTATTGTATTGTATTGTTTTTAGGGATCAACTTTATTAATTTATTATTAATTTTAAACATTCACTATAATTTTAAGACATATAAACTAGATATGCCATAAATCCTTGTACATAATAGGCTAGGAGAATTTTCTTAGGCAACTAATAAATATTATAATAAACAGCTTTTACTGCTGTTTAGTGTCATGCATACACAAGCCTTTTACCACATTTTATCAAATAATTGAATTAAATACAAATACGTACTGTAATCTGTAGGTATATGTGAAACCTAACAATATATGTACCTAAAACCGGTAACTGTCGTTTGTTAATGTGATTAACGTTGTAAAATGAGGAAATAATCTGAAGTTGCGGCTTCATACATTTGAATTCAATTTCTGATCTATTGGTTTCGGAATTAAAACACTTAAAGTTTTGGCCGCCGCACCGCACGCGAGTTTATATAAGATATCATAATACTATTCAAACCGGGAAATATTACATCAATTCGGATTCCGATCTAGGTTCACGTGTGCCTCGTGTCAAATAAAATAGAAATATTCGACTCCATCTCCACAGCAGAATGAACACGAACGCGAGTTCTGCGAATTGTAAAGAATGCCGCGTTGGTTTATTGCGATTATACCGCAGCCTCAGATTTGCGTGAAACCATTCAACAAAATCGTGGGCCAATAAAAAATTGCGAACTTTTCAGCTCGACCGCGGTTTCCGAATATAGAAGAAAGTTTTATGATAAAAAGAAGCGGTTGAGATATATTACTCGAAATTTATTGAAGATACGTGCTTATTATTTAATAAATAATACAATTCGCGATGAATATGCAAAAAATATTACCTTGGAAACCACACCGAACTCCCTTTTTACACGGTTTCGAAATAACACGTTGCAAAAAAAGTCATACAGCTCATAGCGATCGATGACCGAATTTTCGTTTCATACCAAATGTGCGTAAACAGACTCGTCTATTGTCTTTTTCGATAGCCCGAATTTAAATTTCTTTAAACCCTGGTGACACGTAACGTATTTTTTTTTGCTTAAAACACAGTTTTTGTGTTAAAAAAATAAGTTTTTCTTCGAAATAAATATACGGGTTTGAAACGAAAGGGGTTATTGAAAGGTATAGAGGTAAAAAAATATAAAAAATATTAGTATGCAAATGAACATATTTTTTTAAAGGAATAACCCGCAAAGCCTCTTGTCTACAGGTAGGAGAGGTAGAAAAGAGAAGATAAATGTAAAAAAAAAACATTACAAACACTCTAACCAATTGGAAATTAATATTTCTTGATACTTCTATAAGACCGCTTTAAAAATTAAGACTCCTTCTTAGTAAACAAAGTAATTCTTTAAAAAAAGTTATGAATAAACATTAAAACATTGAATATGCCATTGAATTATACATGCCTTTATAATTCCCACGAAATTTTGTTGAAAAAAAGCAACATAACCAACGGAAAAATACTAAGTAACAATTAGTGTTTGCTATGTCAGCATACTAAAGTAAAAAGTAAACAATCAAAATACTCCATTTTATTGTTTTTTAAGACCCTCTCAGAAATGCTGAGATTACTTTATAAATATCTACTTCATTGTCGAGTTACGAGATGTAACGAGTCCAACTTCTTTTTTCTCTTTCTGATTTTAATTTCAAGAAAGTTTTTATAGTAAGCTCATTTTTCCAAGGTAATTTTGATAGTTCAATGTATTCGCATGTATAAAAAGAATAGCTGGTTCAATAAAACAATATAAATGTTTCAAGGTTATATTCGTTTAACTAAGCTTGTACTATTTATATTGTAAGAATGGTGTAATATAAAATGATCTCGAATTAATACATTTAAAAACCGCCTCCGTAGTGTAATGGCTACCGTACTCTAGGTCCCGGGTTCGATTCCCAGTACAAATAAATATAAGTGATTTTTTCACATCAATATGTATTTATTCGATACTACCCTGGACTAGTACCTGAAGCGGAAGGCCGATCACCTTTCTTCATATGTTAACGATCAAGATAACACTGCGTTTATATGTTGCAGTGCCTTGTGCACCATCGGGTGCGAATGAGAATTTGAAGAAAAAGATAATTATATTTAAAATATTAACATGTCGATACACCTACATATGTACATTTAAATAAAAACTTTTAAAACTTTTTACAAATAAATATTAATGATAAAGGAAATGTTTATTTGTTTAAAATAATCTCATAAAGTTGTTCGTCGATTGCACAACATTGCACTTTGAATTTGTGACGTATTTTTTCATAATAATTTTCGCCATCCTTACTACTCCTTTTTCCAGACAAGCCTCAAGAGGCTTTGCGGTTTCATTTTTTAGGGCGCGATATATTAGTTTCTGCATCGTTAAGGTGATGTACTTTTCTCCATTTAATGTATGATACAATATGTATGTAAATGTATTTTAAAATCATTTGAATCAGTGGAAAGAAAAATATTTTATTAATAATTAAAGAGTAAGATTTTATGCATGTAAAAGTTATCGCTTGTGTTAGCTTTGTTAGCGCGATAAGAGTGTTAAATTTACATAGAAGGTAACTATTTACGTCTCGGAGTTATTTGGGAGAATGTCTTCTACGCTAGATTTTCTTATTATAATATTATAGCTAGTCGTTTCGCAAGAATGAATGCATTTAATTTATTTATACCCGATATGTAATTATCATTTTTATTACGTAGTTAATGCGTTTACGTGACCAATGGCCCGATTGGGAAATGTGCATATTGCTGTTGCATTTTTCACTTCTCAATTTCTAATTTGAAATCGGCTTTCTTTATATTACTCCTCACGCTGAAATTCGGCTAAGGGGTCTTTTTTCGAGAATATGATCATGAACGCGATTTAGAACTGTGGCAAATCATAAATTGCAAGTTTTTTTAAAAGTAAAAGCGTACGTTTTGATGGAAGAAAGAAATTTGATTAAAATATAATAAAAAAAACACGACATGAAGCTAACAAATGCTCATATAAACAAGAAATGAAACGACTTTAATTTAATGATTCGCCTGCAATTTAGGTCCACTTTTATATTGAACTGTATTTCGAATTCAAGTTCTAGTAGCTTAAAATATAATATAGTTGATGTATTTGACTATGAAAAGAATATTTATATTATTATAACATTTTTTAAATGCGACACACACACACACACACCCTCAACACGGGAAAACTTAGTGAGGGCATATCTCTATATTTTTTTTTTGTAATTAAGTTTATGATTGAATAAATAAAATCAGTTTAAATAAGATTTAATAATCATACCTTCAAACGAGAATTACATATAATAATGTGTCTGTCTGAAGAAAATAACATAACATACTATATAGTGTTTTAATGTAGTGTCAAATATAATATATTTATAATATAAATATTCTTTGATATTTCAAAAGTTATTTAATAAAAAGAATATTTGCATTGAAACTTTTCATATTATTTTTTGACATCTCATCAAAGATGAAGAAGAATATGGAACCCTGGGCATTTAACGGGCTGACGACCGTCATCGGCTGGTTTAAGTGATCACTTTACACACGTGTAACATTCACCAATTTTACCCATTATTGACAACCACACTACTCAAATTCTTGGAAGTTCTTTATATATGAACCAATTTAGAAACCTTGTTCTTGAATCACTAGAACTTCACTAGAGACATCTATTGGTGAGATGTAATGAAGCTTTTTACTAAGCAGAAACTCTTATATTAATATGTGAGATCCGAATCCTGGATTATAATCACACACATGAGGAACGCCAGAAAATACCATTTTCATTTTTATTATTTAAGCTTATAATTTGACCAGATAATTTATTTACGCCATTTTGAGTGTGTCCAAATATTATTATTTGGACACACTCAAAATGTTGTATTTAAACATTTCTTTTCATTTTATATTCAAAATTGTAACTTTGTTCCTCAACACTTTTTTTATCAGCATTAACACTTAGATCCTATTATAGAGTAATACATTACTTCAACGTAAATTGTAACACTATTTAAATTCGCTCAGCTTACTTTCATTCTTCATACATTCTGGCATCGAAAAATACTTTTTATTCTTATTAACAATTGTATGCATATTTTTTTATGGTAGTAAAATATGCATAACTGAAATAAATTCTGATTACAGCTAAAACGGACTAAATCAATTTGCTTTTACTTTGACAGCCTAATTCCATAGTCTATATATATTTTTAATTGCTCAAAAATTAAAATTAAGGCGATTTGATCGTTCAATAATTACATATTAAATAAATAAACGCATAAAAGATATTTCAAAAATAAAAATTAATTGTTTTTTCCACGTTTCCTTCAAGTTTTATACATGATTTATATTTATGTTCTATAAAAAATACATATTATGGTATTATTATAGTACACAGTTAATAATATGTACATAAATTTATTCTCTCGGGAAGTAAAACATATAGACGCTATTATTACACAAAATAATTTAATCATACTTTTTAATTCACAATAATGTCGCTCTTAAATATTTATTATTCATGAAAGATTGGCAGACATCACATAAATTACTTTTAACTTTATTCAAACATATTTAAAATAGTCATTACAGTACAACCTCGATATAACGGCCCTCTATTTAACGAACTTCAGATATAGTGGACAAAAAATCCAGTCAAATGTAAAAAAAATCAAAACGTCCTGTTAATATTTTACACATGCTTAAATTCAAGTGCCGCCGCATGTAAACAATTTTCATAGGTAATAGGTATTTTATAGGTATATAAGATAATAAAAAATTATCTCTCAAAATTTTAAAAGTGCAAAAAAAATTGATTCCTTTTTCAAAGCAGGATTACCGAAAGCAATCGCATCAATATCAAAAACAGCAACGTCACGTCGAGTGTCCCAAGAAAATAAATATTTATTTATATCTAAATACTGTGTTCTATTTTAAAAATAAAATCGATTTATTTTAAACATACTTAACGGACACCCCCTCCCCCCGTTATATCGGGGTTTTACTGTATCGCGAATACGTATATCGTTAATTTTTAAACTATTACCACGAGGTAGAAAATCCCTAAATTATTAACAACATTTATCATGTACAGTTTGAAGTCTAGACAGCTTAATTATAGTGTACCTTTTCTAAATCGTTTCGTACAAAATCGATTCAAGCAGTGTGAAATAAAGTCACAATGGGCAGTCGCAGTCGCGGGTCACTATTACAACTGACCCATTTGCGCCGGATTAGCACAAAACGATGCAACATAATAAATCCAGCCCCGTCAATCAGACCGTAGCCGTTTACTTATAATTTAAACAAACAAATCTATGAAATTTAACGCCAGTTCGGTATGCAAAGAGTGGTGTCCTCCTCAAGACGATGACGAAGCGAATTTGCTGACACCTGAACACACTTCAGGTGGCTTTGAAAGGCGGATCGAAAAATTTAAGGTTGGCTCTTCAACTCACCTGACGCCAAATTGCTTGATGTAACGTGTTTCTTATACTTATGTGAGTTGCATTGATGTTACATTTGAAGAGTCATTCTGTTACACGTGGTAGTAGTATAAAAATGCACCAAATATATGTTTTTATGTTACATATTTATGATTTATAAAAGTGTCAAACATATATATTATAAGTGTCCCAACGATATAGCTGAAATACCTATTATTTTTACACGAAGAGAAGATAAAATTATTGGCTTATGACCAGCTAATATTGTGAATGCTTTTCCCTAAAAATTTTCGCTCAAGAATTACATAAAAGCGTAGTAACATTAAACGAAAGAGTAAACCCACTCACAAGTAAGAAAGGGCTAATAATAGCCATAAAAAATAAATGGCTTATAATGTTGGGACCTAAGTAGGAATATTATAAGCGGTGTTGCATAAGCCGTGGATAGATTTCAGTCACTTAATTCCAAAAAATGCCAGGAAATGCCAGGTCGAAGGCCTGGTATGCTCTGACTCCCATTTTTCCTTTGTATTAAAGAAAAGATGCCTAAGTATTTAAGAAACGTAGAATTTTCGGTTATTCTATTTTTTAGTGCAGTGAGCGTTTACGGAACATATACATTGATTTCGATTTTGCGGTTACTGAAAAAGAAATGTTCTTAATGACTATTTGGTTAGCTATTTATAATAAAACTACGATATGCATTCAGCTAAGCGAAAGTTGCTACTTGTGCCGACCAATTATAGCTAAGACCAAGTTCTTTTCAGGCACCCCAGTCAGTAGGTACTCGGTACCTACTTGAATTTCCAATACGAAGATCAGTCACTGTACCAACACTTGACAAAATTAATGTTCTCACGGTGACTAGATGGAAACGTCCTCTGGCTTAGTCATCGGATCAGCAATCAAGTTATCAAACGCTGCTGGTCTCAGTTCAGTAAGAGTTAATTAGAATGAACTTGAAGGCCATAATTGGTTTCTCGCTCCAATAAATTGTTGAGAATATTTACCAAGGGAATAAAATCAAACGAACCCAAATTTTACGACAATATCATATTTTTTAGTCCACTTAGCATCTGCTTTTTAGTAAATATTTGTACAGGATGCAACTCAATTCCGGTACCTGCTTTGATCAACTACAATTTGATTTGAGTATCTACTTATGACTTTTCATAATTACCTTGTAAAGAAGGCACGAATTGTATAGAAAAATATTTATCTTTAGTAAAACTATGCCACAAATATGAAGTTCAAATAATGCTCACTGAAAAGTGTATTTTTGTGATTTAAAAAGAAATTATTTCCAAGGATAAAAAGTTAATCTGTTTGCAAAATGTTAAATAATTCAATGTTTTAATTAATGCTTTGTTTTTCGAAGCCTTGTGCTTCAATAGCGAAAGTTCAATTTTACTGGAATAGTAAATTATGTATGTATGTCCACGACAGTATGTATTTGTAATGGAAACGAATTAATTTGGAAATGTTTCTGTATACATATTTTATTTCGGTCTATACGGTAGTTATACATATCGCTCACTCCTTTCAAGAACGTCATAAATCAAAAATCAACAATTTTAAGTTGTGCACACTTTCGGAATGCCCAGAAAATGTACTATATCCCAGCAAAAGCGGCATATTTATAACTTAATATTTACCCGCTACAGGGCAGAAATTGTTGTTTTTGCATTTTGAAGAAAAGGTATTGTTTGATTATTTTTTTTAAATATACTTAATATTTTTCAAATGGAGAAAAAACCTTCTGGTTTTACCTAAAAAGATCTGTTGCATAGTAAAAAGTTCAATAAGTGACTTGATACTTATTTTTAAAACATTGTATTATATTTTTAAACATTAAAAACGTTCTCCTGAAAAATCAAGTTTTTTGATTTATGACGTTCTTGAAAGGAGTGAGCAATATGTAAGTTGTATATTTTAGTGCATTTAAAATATAAACTGTGTGCTTATGTGTAGTAAGGAAAGTAGAATAATATAAATATTTTATTGATTGGAGGAGGAATAAGGCTACTTAAATATTGTAGTAGCACGCCTTGAATTTATGTGATGAAAGTATAAATGTCGTATATGTTTTCATGTACAATAAAATCGATGAACTACAGGGTCTTTTTACCCTCTCGCTAATGCAACGTGGAAATGCCGTTTTTTAATACGATAGCTAAATATAGCTGGTGAGGGTTTGGGTTGGTAAACAATTCAATATCACGCGCACACGAGTGATAGTATAGTATAGGGGTTGGAAAAGATAACACATTTATGGCTTATAATACTTTATTTGTAATTAGTGATTAGTATATCTGTATATGAAGGCTGTCTGGAGATCGGATTTATACTCGGTGAAGACCAAATGCCGCCTTTACAATGCCTGCATTGCTCCTGTTCTCTTATATGGCTGTAAAACATGGCACCTTACAAGGGCCCAGAGCAGTCGTGTACTAAGCTTTGAGAATAGGTGTTTGCGGAGAATTTTAGGCATGCGGTGGTTTGACTTTGAGGAATGAATAGATAAGTTGTAGGACGCAGCAAATCTTGGTCATAACTGTCGTTAAGAAAAGGCGATTCAGTTGGCTTGGCCATGTACTCCGCATGCCTCCTGAGAGCCTTAATCAAGCTTGCCTCTTTTACAAGGCATCAGGTTCGCGCCGCCCAGGACGACCACTGCTGACAATTCGTCGGCAGTTCTCGTCAGAACTTCGGGACGCGGATCTGACTTGGGAGGATGCAAGGGAGCTGGCAGCCGACAGAAAAGCCTGAAGACAGTTTGTGGACTCCATTTGCTCCACCTAGGGAGCGGATATGGTTTATTATTATATCTGTATATATGTACTTATATTCTGACTATTTGTGAGTGTAAGAATTTATGTAGGTTTTTTTTAAAGCGTATATTTACATCAAATTTAGATCAGAAAGTTTAAACTATTTTTATAAATTAACCGACTAAAAGTATTTTATTGTTTTATGTTTTAATGGTGTAGATAAAAATGACACTCTTTGAATTCAGGAAGATCATTTTTTATTTATTTTTCTGTTTGTGTTACTTTGTTTAATATTATATTAAAACACAATGCTACGTTCTTATTTTCTCAACATTTCTTCCTTTTTGTATAGTTATGCTTAAAGTTACTCATATGGAGGATATCACTACACTCTTTTAATGAGAGTGTTTATGATTACTTTTCGATTAGATTACCCATCATGTGCGATTATATATTTTATTGGTGACTACTTAGAAAGTTGTAACAACTTCAGCTATGATTGATTGGAAAATTAATTTAATTTTATCAGAAGTGATAACTTCCGAAACAAATACGAATTTAATAAAATGAAAGTAACTGCCTTTTAATGGTACAATACGAGCTGTATAATGTCTGATTGATCTTTCCATAAGCCGCCTAATGTATTTTACATTTTAATCTGTGAATACATCAACTCATAAATACGTTAAAAATCGAGTAAAGATCCAAGAATAATAAGCACTATGTGTTAAACAAAAAACTATTTTCTAATCGTTGTTTCCGGTACAAATACATGAAAGTTCAAAAAGAAATGAAAACAAACGTGTCTTTATTCTCAATGAATGGCAACTCAAAAACTAACTAACAAATAAACAAAACATACTCTTTCTTCCACAGTAAAATGCTTTTATTTCTAACGTTCGCCATTATTACATATACTCGAGTAAATCGAAGAAAAGGTTGACTTGTCGCAGGATATTGTCTTATCGTCTTTCCTCTTTTGTTTTCGACTGGCCCAATAGTGTTCTTCTTTCATCCACTTTTGAGAAAACCTCATTATTTTGTCACTTTTCTGTCCAGCTGATTCTTCCCATCGCTCTTCAGCACCACGCTTTTAAGATTTCTACACCCCACTTTGTCATTATTAATGTTTCTCGCTACCATAGAGTGCTCCAAATATAGCATAGGTTTTAATAATTGATTCATGTATTTCGATGTCCAGTCGCTACAATTTCACAGCAGAGCGATGAATTTATCTCCTGCATAAAATAAGGAAATGTTTTTTTCTTCTTGCATTTCATTTTTTAAGGTAAAAATCATTATTTTTCTATTGTTTTAAAAAAAATTAGCTCGTAATTTACAATAAGTGCGTTATTTTGTCATTGTTAAAATGGTAATTCATATAGTGAAAGTTGTAAACAAAAATGTAACTGGAGTCCAATATTTGTGATTTTCCGTTTTATGTTTTTAAAAATAATTTATAAAATTCTAGTAGAATTATCATAACTTTATTATAAGCTTCTTCCTGATTGATTCGGCAGTCAATTTGTGGTAAAATCTATGCAATTTTAATTCAAGTTTTATTTAGTAAATACTACTATTGCTTAAAATCTATGATGCGGAATGCATTGAAGCACGTGTCACAATAGATTTTAACAAATAGTGGTTATTATATACTAAGTAAACTATAAATAAAAAATACCTGATTAATTAGTTAATATCGAAAGAGGAGCTATTTTCATTGAAACCGGTCAGCATTAAAATTAAGTTACAACAAGATATAAAGTGATTTTAAGGGAAAGGTACTTTGTATGCTAAGATTTTTTTGTTTAAATTATTTTTTACAAAGTAATACATCATAAAATGAGATGTCTGCATAAGGTATTGAAATGTCATATTTTTATAAATATGCTTACTTGCCTCATTTAAAAATTAAAAAAACAAAAAACACATATCGTTCTTGAAATAAAGATCAATTTTTCTGTACTTTTTTTATATTCAAACTAACTAACTAACCATCACGGCGCTTCCCCGCAGAGGTAGGCCCCGAGAGAATCGAATGCCACACCACTCTATCTTTGCAAACATTCTTCGCCTCTTCTACATTCATGCATCTCCTCATATGTATCGGGTATGTACCCGACGATTATTACGACTCCTGACCCGGCCGCTTTCAAGTATTAGACATACCTGATTGTGCCAAGTTTTCCTCGGTCTTCCTCTGCTTCTTTTTCCAACTACATTTGCCTCATAAATTTGTTTAACCGTTCTTTCCTCACTCCATACGTTCCACATGTCCAAACCATCTCAACACACCTTTCTTAATTTTATCGATGATTTTTATATTTTATTTTAGATATTCAGGCAGTGAAAATGATATTTTCTTTATAAAAACCTATTGGACCAGATCTAATAATTTTTACTTTGTGCATTGCGAATCATCACTTATTGTGCTGCCAACTGATAAAATAATTGTGAGAATTGCACATCACTAAATCAAAGTAAACTACAATAATAATACAATAATAATCGATTATAATTGTTTATCGATTTCTACACTGTGAATAAATTCATTTTTCAATTAATTTTTAAAATAACACATGTGTTCCTATTTTGCATTTCTCGTTAGTATTATCTAGGATTTTGTAAATGTTACAAGTTACGTAAATACTGTATACCCTGAGAATGTTAATTATTCTCTATTCCGTCATACATCATGATACGCATAGTTACGAGTTCCTCTACGTACCTACTCACGTGATTAATTTAGTATCATTTACAGTGGCTTGTGACACGCTTTTAAAATGACGAAAATGTCGTTTTTAGTCATTGTTTGCGCTACTTGAGAGAAATAACGCATTTTGTGCCGGTAACATCGCTGAATGCGTTATTGGTTGCGGTTATCAAATTCTCATTTCACCTGACATACAATTGAGCGTTAA